>NW_026928035.1:0-32329 GCF_032062105.1 Saccostrea cuccullata | reverse complement strand
GATTCCCTGACCCAAGGGTGTGTCATGACCTTGACCCAAGGTCATTTGGGGAAGTTCAAGGTCACTGGAAGAAAAATTTCATAATTCGTGTTTGATACATATCTTTATTATGGAAAAACTTACTTCTGAAAAACCCAGCGGGGGGTATTTTGTCCCGTTTAGACAGTTCTAGTTATGTTCCCCAAACGAAGTTGGGGAACATATTGTTTTTACTCTGTTTCTTATTATTAAGGTCTTTCGTCTTCAGCGGAAGACCTTCTTGTTATTCTTAGGTTTCTTTTCCACTATTTTTATTAAGGTCTTCCGTTTCAGACGGAAGACCTTATAGTGATTCTACTGTTTCTTCTTTTTCTTTTTTTTATTATTATTATTTTTTTCCCCTTTTTGTTTCGACGATTTCTCAGAGATGGCTGGACGAATTCTCATGAAATTTTCAGAGATGATAGAGAGTGCAAATGTCTTTCAATTGCAGTTTTCAGTTTTTCAAAATTCACTTCCGGTCGTCAGATATGTCAGATTTCCGCTTTTTTCAAAAAAGTTTTGTCCGAATCATATCTCAGAAACGGTGAGAGATTAAGACACCAAACTTATATGAGTAATAGATCTTGATAAACAGACAAAACCAATTGGGTTAACATTGTCCGCCGTCACTTCCGGTTGTCACAGGAAGTGATCAAAGAAATCGAAAATTTCAACTTTTTCTTTTTTTAAACTTTTTTGCCTCACATTATAGCATCTTATTCGTATTTTTTAAATATGTCAGTCCAACCGCAAATAAAAACGACAACTTCCGGTTATAAGAGAAAAACAGCATATTTTGATTATTTTTCTTTCCCATAAATATTTTTCATAGATATAGCATTTGTAATGATTTTTGGATATCAAGTTCAGACTGCAAATGACTACATTTATGTCAAACATCTTTGTAAAATTCACTTCCGGTCACGTGATTTACTGTCCTCAAAATGAGAAGTTATTATAGCTATATCTCGTTAACGGTAAAAGATGAAGACACCAAACTTATAAGAGTGGTACATCTTGATGAGAGGGCAAAATCATGTTGGTTTACATCGTCTGTCGTCACTTCCGGTCGTCACAGAAAGTGGTCAAAAAATCGAAAATTTCAACTTTTCTTTTATGAAATGTTTATTGCATCACATTATAGCATCTTATTTGTTGTTTCAAAATATATCAATCGCACCGGACACAAAAACGACAACTTCCGGTTATAAGAGAAAAACTACATAATTTGAGTATTTTTCTTTTTAATATATATTTTTCATAGATAAAGTGTTTGTAACGGTTTTTGGATATGTTATTCAGACTGGAGATGTCTACAGTAACATCAAACAGCTTTGTAAAATTCATTTCCGGTATCGTGTGATTTCCTGTCCTCAAAATGAGAAGTTATCATAGCTAGATCTCGTCAACGGTAAAAGATTAATACACCAAACTTTTACAAGTGGTATATCTTGATGAGTAGGCAAATCCATGGGGGATAAGATCGTCTGCCGTCACTTCCGATCGTCACAGGAAGTGATCAAAGAAATCCAAAAATTTCAACTTTTCTTATGGAATCTTTCTTAGTAATACATTATAGCATCTTATTTGTAGTTTCGTCAGTCCCACTGGAAACAAAAACGACAACTTCCGGCTATGAAAGAAAAACTGCATAAGTTTAGTATCACACTATCCAATAAACATTTTTTTTTATAAATAGAGCATTTGAATTGATTTTAGGACATGTTATTCCAACTGAAATGTCTAAAGAAACCTCAAATATCTTTTCAAAAATTTACTTCCGGTCACAAGATTTCTTGTCCTCAAAATGAGAAGAAAATATTACGAGATCTCTTAAACTGTAACAGATCAAGACACTAAACTTATATGAATAATAAACCATGAAGATTGGGCAACAAATATAGGGTAAAATGTATCCGCCGTCACTTCCGGTCGTCACAGAAAGTGATGAAATAATTGAAAATGATTTTTGTACATGTAATTAAGACTATAATTGTTTTAACTTTTAAGTAAAGTAAACAATCTTGCTAAGTTATACCTACGGCCGTTTGTTATCCTGAAATCATTTAAAAAATTATATGCCTTTTCTAACATAGATAAAAGCTCATTCATGCATATAAATAGAGGAGAACGGAAGACCTTCTTTGTTGCTGTAGCAACAAGAGTTTCTAGTTATTATTCTTATTTTTTCCCCAAAAATTTTGTGCACGCGATTTCTCAGAAACGGCTCGATCGATTTTCATGAAACTTTCAGGACTGATGGAACATCAATCAAACCTGATATATAATTTTTTATTTTTATGACGTCACTTCCGGTTTCGAGATTTCCGCGATTTAGTGATTTTCAGAGGGTCACATTGTCCAGCATTTTTCTCAAAAGTGCTTTTAGATAGAAACGTAAGATTTTCAGCGATGATAGAGCAACATGTGCTGATGTGACATACACCTTTCTTATTCTCCGGAAGTGCAGCACGTCGGCGTTCGCAATGGCTCGAAAAAAACCTATCGGGAATTGAAAGATTTTTCACACATTTTTGGCAATATCTTTTGACATGTTAATATTTTGTAAAGATATGTCAAGATCTTTCGAAAGATATCAACGATAAGGGGCTGGCCCCTATAATAAAGGGCCAAAAGGGGCCGAAAGTTTTTCCTTTATATCTCAAAAAGTATCGAGAATTTGTAATACGTCAAAGAAGCAAAGTTGTTCAAAATATCAAGCTCTATCTAATGGCGTCGTCAAAATACGTCCGGCGACGTCACTTCCGGTCAAACCGGAAGTAGTCAAAAATTGCATATTTTTGCTGTTCTTGACAGGTATTTGGATATCATATGTCACTAGAAGCTTAAATCTTAATTTTCCGTCCGTCGACGTCACTTCCGGTCAAACTGGAAGTTGCCAAAAATGGCTTAATTTTGCTATAATTAACATAGATTTGGAGGATTAAACCATTTTGGGACTCATTACTCTTTATTTTTTTAAATGACAGTTACTTCCGGTCAAACAGGACTACTACGTAAACTACACATCCGATTTAGGTGAAATGTTTTTAGGGTCAGTAGACATGTTATGTATATTTGCGGAATCAAGGTCATTTTGCGCGCACGTGCTTGCAAGAGCGCGCACGTGCAAAAGTTGAAATGACCAATATATAATGGATAAAACCGTAACTTTTCTATTTTTTAACAAAATGTTTTGAAACTGATAATGTAAGGATATATTAGTAGTATGCACAAGATGACAAGATGACATAGTCAAAATAGCAACATCGCACGCGCATGCACGTGCGCTTTGCTCTGATTGGCTGAAACTTAAGTCTCTATATCTTTCTTGTTTTTTGATAAAATCATTTGAAATTTTGAACATAGTCATACAATAGGGAGATCTACAGCCTGTTATATTAGAATTATCATGAAAGCATGTGCATGCACGTGTGCTTGCAAGAGCTTGCACGTGCAACATGAAAAATGTCCAACATAATTGATACAGACGTAACTATTTAAATTATAGATGAAATGCTTTGAAACTCATATTAGAAGTATATATTAGAAGCATAGACAAGAAGATATGGTCAAAAAAGCAAGATAAATTAAATCTTTCAAAAATATCTTAAAATGTTTTAGGTTTGACTTTAGTACAAAACGCTGGGGCATTTATTTTACATTAATCAGTCTTCAGTTCTTAAATATTCGTTTGACCCATGTGTAATTTGACGATTCATAGCGCAAGGACTGACGATCTGCAGTTACTTTACTTCAACCAATATTCATTAAAATGCACAAGCTTTGCTCTTTTCACACACAAATAAATCCGTTTTCAACACAAATTTTCCGAAACACATTTTTTTTATCACAGATATTAACCATGGCTATACCAATTTTAAACTTTTAAAGAGAATTTCCGAATCGTAAGGATAGAATTATACTCAATGAACTGGACTAAACATCGATAAGTAACACCGGCACGTGTAAACTTCATAAGTGACTTCTGTGCTGCACACTGTCTATTAATTTATATTACAGGTTTTATAGTAAAGTTCAAGAAATAATGATTTTAAAGCAATGAACTTAATTTGTTTTATAATTTATTTAAAACCCGTATAAATGATAAGTATAGTGTACTAACGTAATTTTGTTCCGTGATTAAATATCAGTAGCAGGTTATACAATGTACATTCAAGTAGTAATAAACCCGCATAAGAACTTATATACCGGGGTAACAATGTTATCTGAATATTACAGACTTATCATGTAATTAAACGCTTTTACAACCTAAATTAAACTGTTAAAATCATAACCGGCACCAAAGTCAAACCATTTGTATCGTTTACCGTATATAACTCGGTATTTTCTTTAAAATGATGAACTTATCTTTAATCCTTTATCCATGCATTCCTCCTTCAAGGAAAATAATTATGAATGAATTGATTGAATAACGTGTATAAAACCATGTGGTTTCGGTTTGTCAACGTGTTTTAGATCATGATCAGCAAATCACAACTCCTCGGGTCTTCCTGTCTAACAGAATAATAACCTCGAATGTATTACGTATACATCATGACATCTCCATGCTCCTCACCCCCTTTACCCAAACTTTGAAATAAATGAGGAAAGATATTTGATTTGTGGACTTTTGAATTTTAATTTTATTGAAAGTAAAGCTATTACCGGTACCCTAAAATACGTATTATGGAAAGGACTTTCAACCCCCGTCTATCTTTCATAAATAGAAACTCCATGTTGTTTGAATATTAATATCCGGTGATGTTTTAAAATACCTCAATGTTGTTTTTCTGACCTGTGACAAAATGGTGCGAGATAATGCAAATTTCAAACATCTTCATCGGCCAATGACAGAAAAGTTGTAAAATTCCTGTCAGGGTTATGAACTTCTAATCACTAAAAGGTGTTTGTCTTGACACAGAGCCAACTGAAGGTTATTCTGCTAAGATCAAGGTCACTGACAAAGAAATCTTTTCTTTACTACGCTATGAATTAGTAAATGAAAATCATTGGAGGCTGTTGCTTGAAACATACATTACTTATGATTGGAGGTTTTGTCATGACCCTGATCAAATGTCTTTCTGGCAAATCAAGGTCACTGACAAAGAAAAAAATGTTTAAGCATAACTTTATAATTAAAATTTACTGGAGGCTCATGCTGGGAAGAAAGGTTGTTGACATAAGAAAGTGCAGTGATCTTGACCCAAGGTCTGTACTTCCTGTCCACAGCTCCAACGGAAGACCTACTCGTTGCTTTGCAATCGAGCTCGGCTCTAGTTCCTATTATTCTTTTTTTTTCCTAGACGCCAACTTTGAGACCTCGTAACTCGCTGATTTCTTAACGGATTTCGCTCAAATTTTCAGAGTTTTTGGACGTTACAAAACTCAATTAAAATGTTTTCATACATTTCAAAAATTCCCTTCCGCTTTCGAGTTGTGTATCTTTTAAACTAAAAATAATTTGTTAAGACATGTTTCACAAATATTGTGCATAATTTTAAGATCTATCATTTGACATCATTAAAAAGGGGCTGGCCCCTCAAATTAGGGGTCAAGGGAGCTTTAAAGTTTCTGCATTATAACTCAAAAACGGTAAATATTTCGATATGGTTATCGATTTGAAATGGGTCTTTAACATCTTATTGATCTCATGAAAACGTTATTTGTTCGAATCTTGTGTTATTAAATGAGCAGCAAACTTTATAATCCATGTACAGGTAACTGATTAATTTTATACAGCAAGTGAAGAATTCTTTATGCGTACGCGAATAACACGTACTATAACTGAAATAAACTGGATAAGAATAATATACTTAACTAAATTGAATGTTAAACTTTGTTGAAATAAAGTTTTTAACGTATTCTCTAGCTGGATGTCATACAGATTATTCAGAGACAACTTTCTCCTTGTATTTAGTTTAAATTACAAGACGGGAGGAAAAATACTTATCATCTTTCATTCGATTGATACTGAATGTAGCATTATTTATAAAAAAAAAATCAAGCTTAAATTAATTCACTGTCATTTAATTCATGCATCGTGAATTTTCCTCGGACTTTGACTGTTTTTGTTTACAATTGTGCAACCCGTTTATCGATCGCGCATTGACCTATATACATTCCGGAGGTCAACATTACCGCTCTTTGATTTTTACGCGAGTCCCAGAGTTATCTAAAACGATGCTAGTCATCGATTTACTCAGTTTAAAATCAAGAATTTGACATAATATTTGCGTAAATCGTAAGAATATTTCTAGACACAAATATAAAGGTTTTCTTGAACATGTATGAGTTTTAAAAGATAAAATGTCCGATTCTATTCTTTGACGAATGAATAAAAGGCGTTGCGATTTTACTCGGTACAGATGATTTCTCTGGACGAGTCCATTGGTTACATTGATAGGTGACGCAGGATGACCTATCGATAACTCTGCCAATTTTGATTGTGATTGTAATTGCACATGTACATAAATTAATGTTGAATTCTACACTTGTGAAGTACATTATAGTTTCGTTATTTAAAAAATCGGGATATCACAACTGCAACTTAATTGTTTTTAATTTGAACGGATGATTCTATTATTGGAAAGGTACACATATTTAGGCGCCATCGTCTCCCTCTCGACTTTGAAGTAATTGCAATCGTTACATGTATACGGGCCTATATCAAGTTATTCTAGTTGCTTAAATCATTTCAGGAAAAATTGCGATGTTGTTTATAATAGCAATTACAAACAAACATGAGAAATGCACACAGTAAATTGTAAGTGGAAGTGACGTTTTCAATTCTCATGAAAATCGAAAATTAAATTATAAATTTCTTTTATTTCATCGAATAAAAAGCTAGAATATCACAATGACACGATTTCATGTGCATGTACTTGATATTAACTAAGTACATGCTGTTTTACACAGAAGAGCACCCAACATATATGAACTTTAAGAATACGAGAAAAAAAATGAAGAATTAGACATTTTTCTTACAAATTCAAAATTGCTTCCTGTAATTTCGAACAAATATTCCAAGCCTTTAAATTCTTTCGTGTTTATTAGACTAAAAGAGATTAAATTATTAAATTTCCACTCATTGCGATACGTAACCCCCCTGAAATGATACAATGCTTTCCTTCAGACTCGAGAATGGCAGGCCAGGGCTGGTGTTGAAATCCATGATTAATCCATAACCTATTATAATATTAACCAATAATCATACGCGATCTTTTTTTTTAATTCGCAGGTTGTCAAATAAATTTTTTTAAAAAGTCGGCAAAGATAAGTACGCGTCACTTTGACTTTCTTATTCATAAACTTTTAATTTCTAAAACTTGTGCCGATTAGAGTATACAATCGAGCATCGAAGTGTGTACATGTACTACATGTACTACAGTGTAGTTTTTTTTGGGGGGGGGGGGGGTACCAGTTTTCGCTGCATTTGATTTCCCGAATTTTGCATTGCATTTCCGACAATTAATAATTTTATTTGTTACATTCATTATTTTCATTCTAGATTTTTACACTATTGTTTTTAGCAATTCAACGTTAACAAAGTTAATAGAATATAATTGGTGAAAGTAATACAAATGATTTATAAAACGAAAGTCAAGCAATAAAAAGTTAAAGTTTGTATTTTGAAAAATAAATCAAGTCAAGTCACATAAAACAAAGACAGGTTGAAACGCTCACACATGGACATACACACAAATGTTTTGGTAACTCGGAATAGTCCAGAGTAAAGCTATATTTTCTTAATACGGAATGTCCAATACATCTAATGTTCACGTCCGGGATAGTCCACGGCAGTTTTATCACACATACGCAATTATCATACAAGTAGAACGCTCTTTGAGGTTGAGGATTGACACTTATTCCTTAGATAGATACTGAGTGACAAATTCCTTTTTACTGTCTTAACTTAACTTGATAGGTAAATAATCTTAGCATATGTTAAAAATAAGCATTAGAAATAATTCTTTTCATAAAATTCAATCCTGTTACATTTCAAATGAATTTGTAAAATTAACTTTATGACAATTGTCTAGCTGCAGATCTGTAGCTCGCTAGCTGTTCTTAAAAATTTGAGATGGATCACCAGAGAGCTACAGTGCTACACATACAGCATTATCTCAAATTCAGGCTCAGAAGGACTAGTACTATTAAAAACGATTGTAAGGAATGTTTAACTGTACAAAAATTTAAGGAATGTGCTAGAGACACACGGTAAATAATATTTTTAGATTCAAGCAGTTGAAAAACACGGATATTGAATAAAGCTTCAGCGCAATTTTTTCTAATATTTTCTATTTTTTTATTATTCGTATTTCTCAATTTATCATGTTCAAATAACGTGTTTTTTTTTTATTAGGGCACATTAAACCTTATTTGTCAACCAGTCTGACAGTGTCCATCTGTCACGAGAACTTTAAACTTGATAATAACTATTGAATGAGTTGAATTAGGACTTTCATATTTCACATGTGCATTACTTGTGACATGTGATTTTCAAATATACTGTGAATTTTAACCCCGTGACCTTGATCTTGGAGCTTGACCTACTTAAAAAATAACATTACTTTAAATTGACCATAACTATTGAAAGCTTTCATTTTATAAACATGTAATGTATTACCCGTGTCAACGCCTTTGAAAATTCATTATGATTTTTGACCCTTTGACCTTGAAGTTTAACAGGCTTTTCCAAAATGTAAACATTGCCTAAAATTGACCATGACTTTTGATAAAGAAAGGATAACGCTTTCATACCTAGATTTACACATGTATATACGTATTAGCTTTGACAAGGCCTATCGAAAAAAGTATAGCTTAAGAATTCGTCAATACGGTAGCACACAAATTGGCCTTGCTTTTCACCAGCGTGTGTCATGGTGTGACGTAAGGTCATTTTAACAAGGTCAAGGTTGCAAACATTCCTTTACTATCTTTTTTAATAGTAAAACATAAATAAAATGAGATCTACCCTTAAAAGATTGCTTTAACATTAGAACGTGGCATGACCTTGACCCAAGGTCATTTCTTCCTGTCCGCAGCTCCGACGGAAGACCTACTCGTTGCTTTGCAACGAGCTCGGCTCTAGTTCTGAATACATCATTTATCTTTCATGTGTGGGTAAAAATATTCTCTGTCAGTATGAAAAGTGACAATAAGGCTAAATATAACCAAGCCCTTGAATTCAATGAAATATAATATTTTGAAAGCAGAAAAAACACAGACTATCGATATATGAAACATATGGAGATAACAAACGGTATTCAAGTCGAAAGTCCACAAAACGATACAAACTAGGAGCAGAGCAAACACGGACTTTCAAAACATTAGAGGTGGGATCAAGTGCCATAGAGATGTGATCATCCCTGCCGACCGGTCACACCCGCAGTGTGCTCATTGTCATGATCTGATAATAACGGGAAAATCCGTCGTCAATTCAGGGTATAAATAGTAGACTAACAAATAGAATGAAAAACGTCAGTCAGCATTTGACTCAGTGATGATCGAATTGTATTTGCTGACAAGGTCTTTGTATCCACCATAGACCTTACGAAATGATAACTTTAAATGAGACTGTTGAAATTCTTGTTTTGTCATCTTGTTTGTCAATAATTTACCTCGTTTTAGAAACTGTTCATAATTAGAGCATGTCCTTGCGTGTCGAATCAATTGAAATGAATAAACTTTTTATGCAGGTAGATAAATTAACGTATTTTCCAGTAAAATATCCAAACATGAATCAGATGTGTCAAACTCTGTTGTATCTTACTTCAAGCTCACCGGGACATATCGTATCGCCATAAGAATGGAAATTACCATTGTTTATTGACAGTACGTCGTCGGTATATCTAAATGTCGAGTTGAAGGCCACAGCAAGGTTTTTTTTTCATGCACAAGATTTGCACAAATTCTGTTTCATACGAATACAAAAAGGTCACTCTGCTAATAACGGGGCGCATCGGTACCCATGGGATTGGTAGATGAGCCTGACCCAGGATCATGAAACAGACTTAGACAAATTTTCAATCGCCTGTGAAATGTCAATTATTGAATTAATATCTAGTCTGCAAATAACAATACTCTTGTGAAGCAATATTGAAAAATACTTTAATTTTTGTCTGCTTGAATTAATAAAAAGTTTTAGTACAACATGAACATATATTTTTGACAAAATGATAAATTAGTACTTGCTTATCAATCAGTTAAATGCTCATATTATTATTCCTTGTTTTTTGATGTAGTGCAGCCTGTGAAACTTGGAATGGTGATTACATACTGCGACTACACATTTTCAGTTATTTTAAGGGGTACTTGTCAGGAAGAGAATATAAAAAATCACAAATATTCTTCAAACATCGTCATTTATAGACTTTATCAACTGAATAACATAAAGCAATATTTCTCAAGAATAATTTCTCTTTTATTCAATTGACATACAAAATATTTAAGTACACATTTTAAAAAAGGTAGGCATATGAACTCCGTTTTTTTAATCCATTTTCCATCCTACATTTGTAAATATTTTTCAGAAGTCTTTATCACAATGTCTTATCTTTAATATGATGAAGAACATACCCAAATGATTACAAAAAGTAATTAAAATATATACCTTCGCATCCAACTAATGAGTGATAGGTTATTTACCGATGCTAATATACTTGACCTTTTTGCACTAAACAGGATTTAATTATCATATGACTGTTTTGGGGTTACTTTCAGGTTATAAATCTTAATGTTTATCAAAAATTGTACTTTTTATTTAAAAAGGATCATATTTAATAGAAAAATTGTAATAAAACACCAAGAAAATGAACAAAAATATAAGTAACAAATAATTATGAAAAGGAATGCACATCATTTCACTATATATATCATAAAAATGTACACACAATCTACAACACGTACATCTCTGACTTAGACACACTTCATCAAGATATTACACTACTTAGTTGGAAACTGAAGATTTCTTAGGATTTTTTCATTCATTCAAAATAGTTACATACCATTCACATTATTGCAGTAAGTTCTATACATTGTAATTTCATTACACAAGATACATGTATAGTATTGGATTTGCCAACTTAATTAAGGTCAAGATTTAGTAAATGTAAGGTGCCTACAGTGTTTCTCTAATGCAAAAAATATATCGTCATTATAAATATTATAACCAAAAGATATATATAATGAATTAAGATTATTTCGGCATGGTTTTAAATCGAATTCTGTAAATTTCAAAATTCGGTATTCTCTTCAATTTCTATTGAAGCTGTAAAGTACGGGGAAAAGTGACATTGAATCAATTATGACGTCATAATGGATATAGCAAAGGCTAAACACATTCACTAGTTATTATGTCATACGACGAAGGTTCTACGTTAAGATGTTTCATGATCCTAGGTCTCCAAAAACAACGTAGATATTGTAAATTAGAAACTCAAACATCTTTTTGATGCAAACTTCTGAGTTCTTGTGTAATCAGAATATTGTTAACACAATAACTTTGCAAATGACAAATGACAATGTAAGGAAATAAACGAGTTCCATTTGTATTTTAAAAAAAAAGCAGCTGTCATTGATATCAAAAAGCCTGGACTTTAATTTAACGTGGGGAATGGTTGTGTATAAAATTGAAAAGTCTTAAATTTTTAAGCTAAAGATAGGGTCGTTTGTAACCAAAAAGTATTTCCTGTCAACAGGTAACGTCAACTTCGATTTATTTTTCTTTATCGGATAAATGTAACATTTTATAAGCAAATTAGTAGGAAAATATCGTTTGAGAAATTGCACAAAAAAACATCAGTCAACAATCGACTTACAAATTGTATTTTAATGATATCATCATCAATTTATTATTAATTGTAAGTAGCCTGTCATGGATAGGAAAATATTTCTTATACTTGGTGTGCAAATCATGTTCTTGAGAGAGACGTAAACACTAATAAAGTTAATAATGGAACACTAAATAATAGATAAGGAATACATATATCTTCAAACTATCATTATTTGTTTTCACTGACTGAGTTCTTCACAATTCACATATCCCATTCATTTTCATATTCATTGGTCACATTAGATGCTCTGAGAATTATTTAATATGAGCATATTAAATAGAAGATTTTGTTTAAAAATGCTTTAGCCTCTATTGGTCAGAGAACAGAAGAGTTTATGCGAAAGTAATTCGTTCGTCGTCCGTCAATCGGTCTAGCTGACCGTCTGTCTGTAAACAATTTTTCAACATGCTACTCCTCCTAGAGTTTTAGTCTGATCTCAATATAACTTGGCACACAAGTAGACAGCATTAAGATACATAATTCTTTTTATCGGTTTTTGATTTCGATGAATGGTGTTGCAATGGTTACTAAAAATAGAAATTTCTGTGAAATGCTTTAGAAAAGCTAATCCAAATGCAGTTTTAGTCTGATAATAATATAATGTGGCATGCAGAGTACAGTTTGTAGACTAGACTGAGCAACATTATTGTCTTTTTTGGTCACCTGAGTTAACTCAGGTGACCTATTGCTATCTGTTTTCGTCCGTCGTCGTGCGTCGTCCGTCGTGCGTTAACATTTGAACATTTTCAGCTTCTACTCTGCAACCACTGAACCAATTTTAACCAAATTAAAGGGGAACAAAAGTTGTAAATTTCATGGTACCTGCCCCCCTGGGGCTTAGGGGTGGGGCAAAAACCACTTAAATTAATGAAATCTTAAAAAATCTTCTTCTTTACTCCTGGACATCAAGCAGCCCATTGGGTCAGGGGTTCTAGTGCTAGGGCGGGCTTAATAAGTATATAAGTGAAAATGCATTATTTCATTGAAAATCTTCTTCTCTGCTCCTGGGTATTAAATAAACCAACTAAGTACATAGTTAAGATGAGCAAGAGTGCCTCTACCAAAATTGTGAATTTAATGGCCCCAGGGTCAGGGGTTCTGGTGTAAGGGCGGGGCTCTATTGATTATATAGTGAAAATACATGAATTCTTTGAAAATCTTCTTCTCTGCTCCCGGGTATTAAATAAACTAAATAAGTGCATAGTTATGATGAGCAAGAGTGTCTCAACCACAATTGTGAATTTTATGGCCCCAGGGTCAGGGGTTCTGGTGTTAGGGCGGGCCTCTATAGATTATATAGTGAAAATACATGAATTCTTTGAAAATCTTCTTTTCTGCTCCTAGGTATTAAATGAACCAACTAAGTGCATATTTATGATAGAGTGCCTCTACCAAATATTTGAATTTAATGGCCCCAGGGTCAGGGGTTCTGGTGTTGGGCGGGGTTCTATAGATTATATTGTGAAAATACATGAATTCTTTGAAAATCTTCTCTGCTCCTAGGTATTAAATGAGCCAACTAAGTACATAGTTATAATGAGCAAAAATGCGTCTTCCAAAATTGTGAATTTTATGGCCCCAGGGTCAGGGGTTCTGGTGTTAAGGCGGGGCTCTATTGATTACATAGTGAAAATACTTTAAATCTTTGAAAATTTTCTTTTCTGCTCCTGGGTATAAAGCAGATGAACTACCTATATGGTTATGATGAGCAAGGACCCTAATCTTTTAGAATTGTAAATTTCAAGGCCAAAGGGTCAGGGGTACCATAGAGGGGGGGCTGTACTTATATACTGAAAATGAATGAATTGTTTGAAATCTGCTCCTTGGTTTTAATCAAATATCTTTGAAAAGCAAGGATGCCTTTTCAAAAATTGTGCAATGTGTGGATCTAGGCCTAAGGTTCAGGGGTTCATGTGTGGTAGGGGCACAACTGATTATTGCTGAATATTACTGATTAGTTGAAATGCATTTTTTGTTCCCCTATCCTGCCTATGGGTATTATGTAAACAAACTAAGCAATTGCTAAGTGTATTTTTATGATGATCAATGGTGCCTCTTTCAAAATTGTGAATGCCATAGCATCTGGCTTAAAACATGAATCAAATTCAATCACTGGAAAGTTGTTGCATAATACTCAGGTGACCTATAAGGCCTATGGGCCTCTTGTTTGTTTTGTTGATTGATGTTGCCATGGTTACTAAAATAGAAAATTTTGTAAAATTGTGTTAAAAGCTACTTCTACAGTTGTAGTCTTATTATAATCTTGCCACAAAAAGAGACTAAACCATGGATCATTATTCTAGTTAATTGCTCTTGTAAAGTTTCAAGTCCCAACTGCTACTTTTCTCTTCCTTTGTTTTAAGTATAAACCATTAAAGTTACAGTCTCGACAGAGACTTCTGGTTTTTTTTTTTTAATTTATATTTTATTTTATAAATATATTTTTTACTAACTACATTTTTCCAAATAAGTGTGCCCTGAAAGTGATAATTTATACATACATTTATTCATAATACGAATATCTCTACAGATTTTCATTATATCTAGGTTTTATTTTCCAGCGATGATATTCAACCCTGTTATACTCATATATTACATTTGGCAGGCTGGAAAATGGCAGACTTTACATTTGGACGATCTGCGTGAAGACAAGAAAATGGATCGCAGGATAGAGCATCTTTCAAAACTTTCACTTTACAATTATCTGGATAAATGCTTTCATTCAGAAGAAGAGACAGAATACGAATGTGATTTTACCTCACTCTTCGTGAACTGTCTGCACTCTGCTATCTCTAAGATTGAATTTCCAGAGGGACTAGAGTCAAGATCTTTAAAAATAATAAATATATTATTGTCACTTAGAACTCACACGTCTTATGGTAAGCTAGATTGCAGAACATGTGTGCTCATTTTTAGGTCACCTGAGTAAACTCAGGTGACCTTTTGCTATCCGTTTTTCGTCCGTCATCGTCCGTCGTGTGTTAACATTTGAACAATTTTAGCTTCTCCTCTGCAACCGCTCAACCAATTTCAACAAAATTTGGCACAAAGCATCTATGGGTAAAAGGGGACAGAAATTGTAAATTTGATGGTCCCTGCTCCCCCCTCCGGGGCATGAGAGTGGGACCAAAACCACTCAAATTAATTAAATCTTTAAAGATCTTCTTACTTCTGGACATCAAGCAGTCAAACTGCTGGCATAATTATAGTCATAATCAGCATTGAGTTTTCTATCAAAATTGTGAAATTCATGGCCCCAGGGTCTTGGTCCTAGTCGTAGGGCGGGGCTAAATAGATTATATAGTGAAATACATTATTTCTTTGAAATTCTTCGCCTTTGCTCCTGGAATTAAATAAACTAACCAAGTACATATTCATGTTGACTAAGGCTTTCTCTTCCAAATTTGTGAATTTCATGGCCCCTGGGTCATGGGTTTTGGTGTTAGGGTGGGGCTCTATTGATAAATTCTTTGAAAATCTTCTCAGTGCTCCTGAGTATTAAATAAACTAACCAAGTACATAGTTATGATGAGCAAGAATGTCTCTTCCAGAATGGAGAATTTCATGGCCTCAGGGTAAGGGTATCTAATGTTAGGGCGGGGCTCTATTGATTATATAGTGGAAATGTATTAATTCTTTTAAAAAGTCTTCTCCTCTGCTTCTGGGTTTTAAATTAAAAAAAACTTTGTACATATACTCAACAAAAAAAGAAACGCATATTGTTTTACTCGTCAAATAATTTTTTTAAAATGTACATGAACAACAATCTTTATATCATTGGATACCTGTGACCTATTTAAAGGACAACATTGGGTTTTAAAACCCAAGTGTTGAATCATCTCCCTTGATTAAACATGTTTATGAAAGTAGTGTTTTTCATGATTTCTTCTAAATCGGATGTCTATTTTCGTTGATATTTTGGATTTAGAGAAACTATTAACACTCCTATTAAACTCATATTTAAGATTAGATTGCAGTGTTGATGCTGCAATGCCACGCCGAAACAAAGATGAACACAACCAGGCTAACGATGATACTAAACGGAACTACGCAACAGGAAGTTGCAACTGCATTTGGAATACACTAACGGGCTTTGCAACCGTTAATGTTAACGTCGGAAGACCACGAATTGGCCGTCCGCAGGTAACCACACCCAGGAAGGACCGTCAGACCCGTCTAAGAACTTGCTGTAAAAACTGCTGCTACAATTGCTGGATGAAAAAAATCAGCATAAAAGTGCATAAATTGTTCGCAAGAGACTGATAAGAGCTGGTATTCGAGCACGACATCCGTACATTGCAAATCCACCAGCACATAGACGTCGCAAAGGACATATGGATTGGTTTACACGGTATGCCCCTAGAATTTGGAGGCGTCGACAATGACATTAACTTCACTTTTCTACTCGCAACTCAGGAATGTTTAATTTTTATCAAAACCCTCTAAAATCACTTTTAAAAAATTAAGAATTAAACCGAAATCTTACATTATCATGTTTAATCTGAATATGCGTTTTTTTTTTTTTTGTTGAGTATAGTTATGATAAGGAATGATGCTTCTTTCTAATTTGTGAAATTTATGGCCCCTGAGTCAGGGGTTCTGATATTAGGACGGGGCTTTAATGATTATATGGCGAAAATGCATGAATTATTTGAAAATCTTTTCCTTTGCTCCTGGTTTATGAGCCAATGATCTAATTACATATTTATGATGAACAAAGGTACCTCTTTAAAAATGGTCAATTTCAGGGCCCCTTGGTCAGGGGTACGGAGGGGGATATTTTGTCTTAAAATAATTTTATGTTTTGAAATCTGCTCTTTGGTATTAATCAACCATTTATGATTGAATAATAATTATGATAAAAAAAATCCAAAATTTTGAAATAAGTGGCCTCAAGGTCCTAGGGTTAGGGTTCACAACTGCAGGTTATAAAGTGGAAATGCGTTTTCTCTTTGTTTCTCTTATCTACCTCCAAGTATTTAGTAATCAAAGTAAGCATGCTAAGTGTATACTTATGATAAGCAATGGTGCCCCTTTCAAAATTGTGAATTTCATGGCTTATGGTTAAAAACATGAACCAAATTCAATTGCTGGAACATTGTTACATGATACTCGGAAGACCTATCAGACCCGTGGGCCTCTTGTTGTGTGAAGAACTGAAAAATGATACATTTTTATTATGTCACCTGAGTCACTCAGGTGACCTATTGCTATCCATTTTCGTCCGTCGTCGTGTGCCGTGTGTTTACATTTGAACATTTTCATCTTCTTCTCTGAAACCACTAAACCAATTTCAACCAAATTTGGTATACATTATCTATGGGTAACGGGGGACAAAAATTGTGAATTTTTTGGTCCCCGCCCCTGAGGCCAAAGTGGTGGGGCAAAAACCACTAAAATTAATAAAATCTTTAAAAACCCTCTTCTTTACTCCTGGACATCAAGCAGTCAAACTGTTGGCATGAATGTAATGAGCACTGGGTCTTCTATAAAAAGTGTGAAATTCACGACCCCAGGGTCAGAAGTTCTAGTGCTAGGACGTGCTATTGATTATATAGTGAAAATGCGTTGATACTTTTGAAAATTTTCTTCTCTGCTTCTGGCTATTAAATAAACCAACTAAGTAAATAGTTATGATTAGCAAGAGTGCTTATTCCAAAATTTTGAATTTTATGGTCCCAGGGACAGGGGTTCTGGTGTTAAGGCGGGGCTCTATTGATTATATAGTGAAAAGTCATCAATTCTTTGAAATCTTTCTTCTCTGCTTCTGGGTATTAAATAAACTAAGTAGTTAGTTATGATGAGCAAGAGAGCCTCTCTTAAATGTGAATATTATGGCCCCAGGGTCAGGGGTTCTGAGTTTTGGACGGGGATCTATTGATTATATCGTGAGAATACATCAATTCTTTTAAAATCTTTTTAGCTCTGCTCCTGGGTATTAAATAAACCAACTAAGTACATAGTTATGATGAGTTGGAGTGCGTCTTCCAAAATTGAAAATTTTATGGCCCCAGGGTCAAGGGTTCTGGTGTTAGGGCCGGGCTATATTGATTATCTAATATCTAGTGAAAATACATTAAATCTTTGAATATCTTCTTCTTTGCTTCTGGGTAATAAGCAGATGAACGACCAATATGGTTGTGATGAGCATAGGTTCATCTTCCAGATTTGTGAATTTCAAGGCCCCTTGGTCAGGGGTATCATATAAGGGGGGGGGGGTGTTACTTATATGCTGAAAATAAATTGTTTGATATCTGCTCCTTGGTATTGATCAAACATTTTTGATAAGCCATGGTGCCTTTTTAAAAATTGTGCAATGTGTGAACCTAGGGTCAATGGCTCATATGTGGCAGGGGCATTTTTTGTTCCCCTACCCTGCCTATGGGTATTACGTAACCAAACTAAGTAATTGCTAAGTGTATAGTTATGATTAGCAATAGTGTTTCTTTCGAAATTGTGAATGCGAAAGCATCTAGCTTAAAAGATGAACCAAATCCAATCATTTAAAGGTTGTTGCATGATGCTCATGTGACCTATAAGGCCCATGGGCCTCTTGTTCTTTATTTTTGCAGATTCAGAGTCGTTGTTTTCAGGAATCATGGAACAGATAATCGATGTTCAAAGTGTGAAAGAGTCTGCAATTGGAAATTTGCAACGTATTACATCAAGTGGTGCTGAAATTGAAAGTGTACAACGCTGTGGGACTTTCAGGTTTTTAAATATCAAATACTTTGACACACAATTGATGTATAAGAATTTCCCTAATAATTCTTTTAGAATAAAATGCTACATTCACAATTGAAATATATTTTATAGTAATAAATGTCCTCTGCATCCGTTTATCAATGTGTTTAAGGAATTATTAAAGCGAAGGCTGTTAACATACGCTAAAGAAATGAGTGAATGATGGTTAAAGTGGTGAATTTTTTAAGAGTCATAATGATGACGGAAATTGATAAAAGCATTATAGCTCATGTACTTTTAAAGGTGCATAGACACAGATTTGAAGTAAATATTTTCTGTATAATGTCAAGACATATATTGTTCATGTAATAGCACTTCTCAAAATAATAAATTAAAAATCTTTCATCTTAAGGATGACGTTTACTCAGATTTCAGAAATCAGAAAGGAAATTTTTTAAAGTATAATATGTTAAATCAAAAATTGTTCTAAATGAATAAAAAAAACCAAGTTTTATCTCAATATCAATTTAAAAATTCAATATTTTATTAATTGAAGAAAATATACAGAAACAAAAGTCAATGTATGGTAATGTAGAGGAAATTCGGACTAAATTTTTATTTTTTCATTTTGTCAAAATTTTTATTTCTTGCGATATTAATCACAAAGTAAAGGTTGCATGTATTTTTAGACATCATTTTGTAAATATTATATGTGTTAAAGCTCAGAAATTATTTCAACTAATTGAATGCTATGAAATAAAGAAAAATATGCACGAAAACCATTCCAGACAACATATCTCAATAATTTGATCATTGAGCTTATATAATATTAATACCATGAGAATTAGGGTAACAAAAGTAACCTGAGGCTATAAATAATTTAGAGTTCTTATCAGTTTTATTTTCGTAATATTCGATTAAAAATGGAAAAAATATAAATATGACAGAGGAAATTCGGACTGTCATAATTAACACGTTTATTGCCCAGACTCTAATCATTTCTTTATATGAAGCAACACTGTTCCATTGCTATGATATTTCAATATTTAAAGAGTTTTATTGCTTGTTATATTTTGAATGTGAAGAAAAAATTGGTCATAGTATGAAAAATTGAGGTATTTCCCGAGAAATACTCAGGGGCCACTAGCATGAAAAGTAGGTCATCGACCTAATTACTCGAAAATGAAATTTAACACAAGAATCATAGGTGTACAATGTGGAATAGGTGTTTTTTCGTTCTTATCAGTGGAATTTTTAGTCATCTGTGTCAAGGTATACGTTAAATTTTTAACGTTATTGAAAATTTAAATTTTTGGATGTGTTGGAATGACACATATTGCACTTTCACAAATTTTAATTTTATTCTTCATACTTACAAAAAGAGGCAATCTTTTTGTGTATTAATGAAAAATATTAAAACTTGAATCCAAAAAATAATTTTATTCAGTGTAGAAATGTTCGAAAGCAAACCCCCTTCAAAGGATCGTCATTCCGCGCTTAGTATTATGTACAGAGTTTTAGCAAATTGGACACCCGTGAAACAAAAGAGTTTTTGTAAACAAGGCACGAGCTCCGTTATTGTTTAAGTTTACGATTCATCGGGCGTGTTTAATTGTTAAAGTCTGCTCACCACAACTGCACGGACTGACAATATACTGTGTTATGTTTTGCTTTCGAACATTTACTCTGAATTTTCTTGATTATAGATTATGTAATATTATTGGCCTATTGTTTGTTGCCACCTTATTTTTCAGCTTAAATGTTTGATATATTTGTGTTTTTTTGAGTATTGTCATGATGTTATTTTTAGTTTTGGGAGATCCATAACAAGGTGTAGATACAAATTGTAGAAAGTCATAGGATCTCCCAAATTTCATGTATTTCATTTGTGTCATTAATAAATGACATATTTACAGACCCTGAGACGTGCTACTACCCCAAAAAAGCGTGTGACTTTCGTGCGCTTTCCGTTTCGTGCAAACCGTGTAGCGTTTCGTGCAAACCATGCAGCGTTTCGTGCAAACCGTGTAGCGTTTCGTGTAAACCGTGCAATGTTCGTGTAAGCTCCAAAGCGTTTCGTGCAAACCGTGTAGCGAGCGTGCGAAAAGCGTGTGAGAAACGTGCGACTTTCGTGTAAGAACCGTGTGACTTTCGTGCAAGAATCGTGTAAGATTCATTCGGAAGTCATTTCATTTTAAATATGGCTATCGATGGGACAGGATGTAAAATTGTATTAGTATTTTATTATTGAATTAGTTATGCTTGTGATATTTTAGGAGTAAAAACAAACAAAAAAAAAAAAGGAACAGCAAAATGAAATTTCACGGTAATGTATAATATATATTTGTTTGTTTTCTTTTCCTTCTAAAGAAAATGTGTTCAAATTAATCAACTATGTAAAATAATTTTAAGGGCATTGAATTCAATATACTATCAACGCGATCATGGCTTCTTAAATCTTTTTTCTTAAATATAAAGAAAGAAATACCGGTATTAATTTTTTTAATTTAAAGCAAAAAAATATATCAGGACTCCGCTCTTGTCTTTACATTTAAAGTACGTTAAAGAAAGTTTTGAAACGTTGTGTCATTTAATACTTTTTAATACATAAAACGTCTTGCTCATTATTGTGAATTAAATGAATTTTATAATTTTAATTCACATGCACTGACGACCACATATTTAGAAATGAGGGGGGGGATAAATTACTGTAACTTACTAGTATATTGTACAGACTTTCATTTTTTGTTGGAACTTTCAATCTAATGTTAGTTTAAATAAATGCTTAATTTTCTATTCTTTTTTTAACCCTTAGTTAAATATGTGCTCAGAAACACCCCTTAAAAATGTAATGGAATCTTCTTTCCGCCTTTCAACTGTGATCAAGGTCATTTTCAACAGCGATCACGGGCTCCGAGTGCATGGCAACTGAAAACCTGTTTTGCTATATGTACATGTTGAGATCTTGGCTTAATGACACCTGAAAATTACGACTGGATTTTATTATTTTTTAAAAATAAAATGGTTCAATAAATATTTAGCGGGTACCCAGCAGGCACACAACGTTGAATAACCTTTGAATCAACATTGTTTTTCTATGTTGATTCAACATTGATTTTATGTTAGATATTGAAAATCTGTATCAACGTTGAAGTCTTAACATTGAATCAACATTGATAATCAACGTTGATTATATGTTGAAAAACAGTTGATTCAACATTCATTCAATTATTTATTTTGGAAGGGGGGGGGGGTGTCATATAGTAATAATATACTTAATAAAAATTTCAACCGTTTTATTACACGGTTGCTAAGATGTCTTCATAATTGTTGAAGGAATAGCTACCCCTGATAAGACAGATAACTTTCAAAGTACAAAATAGTAATATTACTCTCAGTTTACTTTTCTTAATCAGTTTCCTGAGACCTTTGAGTACTCAATTTGATCAGCTCTAACATATGATGGAAACATTACTTTCTATTTCTTTTGCAAATTTCTTTATAATTGTTTTATTATATTTAACAATAAAACATTTAAATCCAACATCAAATGCCTTATAAATTGAATAAATTGTATCTTTTTAAGTACCATTTTAAAAATGGTTTAATATTTCAAGTATTTAATACAGTATTTTAATAAGAATGATTTTTTTCACATGAAAAAATGTTTAGAAGAAAGATAACTCCTCATCACAGATATATTTTTTTCTTACAACCACATACACCATTGTGATTTTCTGACTTAGGAAACATCGCTCCATGATGTTTTCTAACATGATTTAAATTAGTATAATAGTAAGTATTATTTTCATGTGCACCTCATATATTATATTTAATGTTGTGGTAATCAATCGTTACTCTTTTCTATTCTCTGTGTTCAATTTCTTCATTGAAAAAAATTTCTTTGAAAAAATAAGCAGTGCTTTATACTTCAAACTATTTTCCATGTGGCTATAATGTTATTGTTGTTTATGAAAATCAATATTACAAAAAACTTTCTAAGGTGAAATTTATAGCAGAGGGTCGGGACCCCTTAAATGAAAACACGGTATATACTAGTAACTATATATATATATATATATATATATATATATATATATATATATATATATATATATATATTGTCAACAGTAAGTGTTTAATTTCCTATCAATAGTAAATTGAGTTACAATAAGTTTCGCCAAAATACATTTTATAAATTAATCATGTTACAAAACCAGAGTATTTACAAACGTTTTGTATTTTTACATGTGTTCATGAAATAGTCCAGAACATGAAACCATTCCAAGGTAAGATGCAAATCTTATACGGTACAACTTTTGATGCACCAGATATGCATTTCGACAAATTATGTCTCTTCAATGATACTAGTACTCTGACATGCCGAAATGTTTTCTTTTAAGAGTATTTGTTAAATTAAATCTTGTTGTTGAGTCCTGAGGGTTGTGTTATGCTGTCTTTTTGAATATTTTCCGGATGTCTTACTGCGTATCCTCTTTAATTCGTACTTTGGCAAATTCGTACTGAATTCATATTGAATGTGTAAAATTTCTATATTTACCATCCTTGTTAGTTATAATAGTTAGTAATGATATACGGTAGTTCGACTTTGTCAAGTCTGACCTCGTCATGGTCCGACAGTGTATCATAGTCCAAATTATATATCTATCAGCGAAAAATAGGATTGGACCGGTCAGCGAAGATCCGACGTTGAATCAATGTTGGCAATTCAACTCAATTTGAATTCAATGTTGATTCAACGTTAAATTTTCAACGTTGAACAGTCACCGTTGAATCAATATTGTATCTAGATTTATCAACGTCTAAACCCAACTTCAACTAATATTCAACGTGTAAACAACGTTGTGTGCCTGCTGGGTACAACTTATAAATCAGCGCATTTCATCTTTTATACGAAATCCGAATTTCTAGCCGTAAACAGTAAAATAAACAGAACTGATGTGGAAGTCTTTTCCTGAATATCATGTAAGAAAAGCTTAGGAGTAAATCATGAATAATTGTATATTATTTGTTTTATAAATCACGTACTTTTTATTTCATCTAAGATATTTCAGTTTTCTTTTAATATACCTGAATGCCGGTGTAAAGATCGATCTACATTGTGTGACTGTACAATGTATAGTCAAATGCCGCGACTATTAATTAATGTACACATATATACATACGTTTAGTCGGGTTTTGAAATGAAGGATTTTACGGTATGAAGGGTATACTGATGTTATTTGATAATAGATTAAGACATCACATTTAACCCCCCCCCTCCCTTTACCAGTTTCTCTCCTATAGATAATGCTTACGTAAAATAATTTTAAAATGTATCAATAATCGTTAGTAGAATATATAGGCAAATTTTATTACTACATGTAAATCAAAATAAAGAAAAATAATCCGCCTACGGAAATCAAACACAATATAATCAATATTATCTGAAATCAATGAATTCATATTCCTGCAGTAAGAAATCGAATTTATGTTTAATTTATTAAATTATACTCGTAAAAATACATTGAATTACATTGAAATGAATGACTAATATATATATATATATATATAAAATGTATTTTATCAAACAGTCATTCATGATATCGGCATTTATTTTTTAAACAGTTGGATAAATAAATACCAAATGACAATTATTAATTAATTAATTAATTATTTATTAATTACAACTGTCAGAGTATTAAAAATTTCTATCGGTTTATATAATACTAGTGTACTGATATTTAATTAAAACAGCTGCTAAATGTGTCTTTGTGGAAGATTTCCATTTAATTAATGATAAAACCGTAATAATGCCCGAGATATTCAGAGTAGAAAATCCAAACCGAGGCCAAAACGTGCGGGAATCGTTTACAAAGCGTGTGAGAAACGTGTACTAAGCGTTTCGTGCAAACCGTGTAGCGTTCGTGTACCGTTCGTGCAGCGAGCGTGTAGGGTAGTAGCACGTCTCAGGGTCTGTACAACAATACTCATTCTTGGTTTTCATTCAATCTGAAAAATAACAGAGCTGTGGGAAACTTGCTTTTAGATTTGCACTATTATCATATGGAAGGCATAATGTAATATTATTGATAATAATATGCTTTATGCATACATATGTAATTTTCCATTTCTGTGGTTAGAATGTAGTGATTGTAGTATATTTCATGTATATATCAGGTTTCAGAGCTAGGACGTTATGTAATGCATAGTCTCAGGTTTTGGGGCTTTGCGTTGATTAGTCGTGAGCTAACGTCGGAGGTATCACGTGATTGTTATCGCATGTGGATGCTGCAAGTGTTTGTACACACCATTTTTTGTAGAAAAACATACCCTCCACCACCCCGTACAACCGTCCCTTAGGTTAAACTTTACTTTGGGATGTATTTTGATAATTTCTTTTATCTCGTTGCCTATTGTTTGTTGCCACCTTATTTTTCAGCTGATAAATTTGTGTTTTTTGAGTATTGTCATGATGTTATTTTAAGTTTTTGGAGATCCATAACAAGGTGTAGATACAACTTGTAGAAAGTCATAGGATCTCCCAAATTTCATGTGTTTCATTTGTGACATTAATAAATGACATATTTACAACAATACTCATTCTTGGTTTTCATTCAATCTGAAAAATAACAGAGCTGCGGGAAACTTGGTTTTAAATTTGCACTATTATCATATGGAAGGCATAAAATATTTTTCATAAATACACAACAAGATTGCCACTTTTCCTAAGTATTAAGAATAAAATTAAAATTTGTGAATGTGCAAGGATGTGTCAAACCCATACGAAAATTTCAAGAAAATTTATTTTTGTGTGAAATGCTATTACAATATATAAGTCGTGATATAATACAGAAAATATTAACTTCAAATCTGTGTCTATGCACCTTTAATAGTTCAGAAGGATGTATGTCTAAGTTTATTCAGATTTCTCATCCGTCTATCTAAAAAAAATATTGCTAAATACATTTAATATATTTTTATCTTTGGTTGCAGAGAATCTATACAAATTTGTCTAGAGAACAAAGTGGCTCAAACTTTAGCACCAGTACTGTCTATTATTGACACAAATAACAACATGAATTTGCTGGAGAGGTACTCCAGTTTGAATCATTGGCAGTTTCGTTTATGGGTGTTCATGCTAAAGAGCCAAGAGTGTCTAAAATTGGACAGTAAAATGCTTTTGGATGAACGAATGTCAGAGGTAGATGTTTTTAGAAGAGGTGAAAGAAAACAAAATGACAACTCCTTTTCACCTGAATTTCCATTCTCTTGGTTATATTGCGAGGCCATCGATATTATATTTTGTGAATCAAAGAAAACACAGGACGTAGGTAAATATAACTTAAGGACAAACACAACGTAGTTTTTTCTTTTTCCAAGGAGTTGAAGAGTTCCAATATCTGAAGGAAATCTGTGCTTTATTTTAAAGGTCTATATATGGTGTTGTACAATTCTTCTAAAACAAGTTTGGTTAAAAAAATACCTAGAATATGTATGTTTTGTAATTAAGGAAGACCTTATAGTGATTCTATTGTTTCTTCTTATTATTAAGGTCTTCTGTCTTCAGCGGAGGATCTTTTTGTTATTCTTAGGTTTCTTTTTCACTTTTATTAAGGTCTTCCGTCTTCAGCGGAAGGCCTTTTTGTTATTCTTAGGTTTCTTTTTCACTTTTATTATTATTGGTTTTTTTTCTTACCGATTTTGTGCAGGCGATTTCTCGAAAACTACCCGATGGATTTACATGAAACTTTCAGGACTTATGTTACATTGCTTGAACCTTATGCATTTTTTCTGTTCCGCTCCGGAGTTATCAGCACTTTAGTGATTTTTTTAAGGGTCAGTTTGTCCGCACGATTTCTCCTAAAGGGCTTTAGATAGACACATGATACTTTCAGGTAAGGTAGACCTATGTCTGTAGATTTCCGGAATGTATTTCATTTTTATCGGACGTGCCGCACGTCGGCGCTCGCTATGGCCCGAAAATAGACGTATCGCCGATTTCAAAATTTTTAACACCTTTTCTACGATATCTTTTTACCTGGAAATATTTTGTTAAAACATAGAACAAAAGAAGTGTAGAATTCCAAGATCTTTCAAATCATATCTTGAAAAAAGGGCTGGCCCCTAAAATTTAGGGCCTAGAGAGGCCAAAAGTTTTACGTTTATAAAAAAAAGTATTGAGAGTTTCTCATACGTCAAAGAAGCAAAGTTGTTCAAAATGTCAAGCTAAATGTATTGGGGTCAAAATACGTCCGGCGACGTCACTTTTGGCCAAACCGAAAGTAGTCGGAAAATGCGTATTATTGCCGTTCTTGACAAATTTCGGGGTAACATCTGTCACGGGGAGCATAAAAATTAATTTTTCGTCCGTCGTCGTCACTTCCGGTAAAACCGGAAGTAGCAAAAACTGGCTTATTTTTGCATTAATTAACATAGATTTACAGGATTTAAACCGTTTAGGGGCGTTGCTACTCATTTTTGTAAAAAATGAAAGTTACTTCCGGTTAAACAGGACGGAAGACCTACTCGTTGCTTTGCAACGAGCTTTGCTCTAGTTAATGTCTTCCGCTGAAGACGGAAGATGGAAGACCTTCTTGTTATTCGTTGGTTTCTTTTCCACTGTTTTAGGGTCTTCCGTCTCCAACGGAAGACCCTTCTATTATTCTATTGTTTATTTTCACTTTTATTATTAAGGTCTTCCGTCTTCACGGAAGACCTTATAGTGATTCTACTGTTTCTTATTATTAAGGTCTTCCGTTTCAACGGAAGACCTTCTTATTATTCTGTTGTTTCTTTTCAACTTTTCTTATTATTATTCTTACCGATTTTGTGCAGGCGATTTCTCGCAAATGCGCCGATGGATTTTTATGAAACTTTCAGCATTGATGACAAACTATATGAACTTAAGGCGTTTTTTTTAATTTGATGACGTCACTTCCGGTTCGGTGTTTTCTGCGATTTAGTGAGTTTTAGAGGGTCATTTTGTCCGGCAGTTTTCTCAATAATGGCTCAAGATGGAAACATGAAACTTTCAGCTATTATAGTCCGAAGTCTATAGACATGTATAAGGTATTTCAGTTTTATGGGAAGTGCCGCATGTCGGCCCCGCTATGGCCCGAAAATAGGCCTATCGCGAATTTCACAATTTTTAACAACTTTTCTACAATATCTTTTTACCTGGAAATATTTTGTAAAAACATATAGAACAAAAGAAGTGTAGAATTTCAAGACCTTTTAAATGATATGTTGAAAAAAGGGCTGGCCCCTAAAACAAAGGGCCTAGAGGGGCCGAAATTATTTTCTTTATATCTCAAAAAGTATTGTGAATTTGTAATAGGTTAAAGAAGCAAAGTTGTTCAAAATGTCAAGCTAAATCTACTGGAGTCGTCAAAATACCTCC
The DNA here is from genome assembly GCF_032062105.1 of Saccostrea cuccullata. NCBI lineage: Eukaryota > Metazoa > Mollusca > Bivalvia > Ostreida > Ostreidae > Saccostrea > Saccostrea cuccullata. The sequence goes on along the minus strand of NW_026928035.1, from coordinate 4,384 downwards.
GGCGTCGTCACTTCCGGCCAAACCGGAAGTTGTCGGAAAACGCGTATTTTTGCCGTTCTTAACAAGTTTTTGAATAAAATATGTCTCTGGGAGCATAATAATTAATTATCCGTCCGTCGTCGTCACTTCCGGTAAAACTGGAAGTAGCAAAAATGGCTTATTTTTGCATTAATTTATAGTTTAAGAGGATTCAAAGCATTTTTGGGCGTTATTTCCTATTTTTGTTACAAATGAAAGCTACTTCCGGTCAAACAGGACGGAAGACCTACTCGTTGTTTGCAACGAGCTTTGCTCTAGTTCTTATTATTATTCTTACCGATTTTGTGCGCGCGATTTCTCGTAAATGCGTCGATGGATTTTCATGAAACATCCAGCACTGATGACAAATTATATGGACTTAAGGCGTTTTTTTAAAAAATTTGATGACATTACTTCCGGTTCAGAGTTTTCTGCGATTTAGTGAGTTATAGAGGGTCATTTTGTCCGGCAGTTTTCTCAATAATGGCTTAAGATAGAAACATGAAACTTTCAGCTATGATATACCACATTCTATAGATATGTATAAGGTATTTCAAAATTTTTAACACCTTTTCTACGATATCTTTTTACATGGAAATATTTTGTTAAATTATATAGAACAAAAGAAGTGTAGAATTCCAAGATCTTTCAAATGATATGTCGAAAAAAGGGCTGGCCATTAAAATAAAGCGCCTAGAGGGGCCGAAAGTGTTTTCTTTATATCTCAAAAAGTATTGAGAATTAATAATACGCCAAAGAAGCAAAGTTGTTCAAAATGGCAAGCTTAATCTATTGGAGTATCATAATACGTCCGGCGTCATCACTTCCGGCTTAACCGGAAGTAGTCGGATAACGCGTATATTTGCCGTTCTTGACAAGTTTTTGGGAAACATATATATCTAGGAGCATAATAATTAATTTATCGCGCGTCGTCGTCACTTCCGGTAAAACCGGACGTATCAAAAAGTGGCTTATTTTGCATTTTTTAACAGATTTCAGAGGATTCAAACCAGTTTCGGACGTTATTTCTCATTTTTGTAAAAAATGAAAGCTACTTCCGGTCAAACAGTACGGAAGACCTACTCGTTGCTTTGCAATGAGCTTTGCTCTAGTTATAAGGGTCTTTCGTCTCCAACGGAAGACCCTTCTATTATTGTATTGTTTCTTTTTCACTTTTATTATTAGGGTCTTCCGTCTCCAACGGAAGACCCTTCTATTATTGTATTGTTTCTTTTCCACTTTTATTATCACATGTATTATTATTCCACTTTTTCTTTACAATTTTTGTGCAGACGATTTCTCAAAAAAGGTTTGATCTATTTTAATGAAATTTTCAGTGATAATTTGTTTTGATCTGAAGATGATCCTTTTTTTGTTCAAATCCGAAAAATTCACTTCCGGTCGGAAGTTATCGCCCTTTAATCGAATTTTTAGTGACCATTTTGTCGACACAAAAACTCAAAAACGACAAGAGCTAGAATGCTGTCATTTTCAGGGCTAATAGACAACATTTTGTAGTTTTGCACCTATACTTTCAAATCTTCCGGAAGTGCTTAGTATGGAAGCTCGGTTGGGGTCGAAATTTAGGACACGAAACATGACTGATTTTTTGAGACATTTTGCACCATATCTTTTAAAGTATAATTATTTTGTTAAAACATACTGAACAAAATTTGTGCAAAATGACAAGATCTTTAAAATGGTATCAAGAAAAAAGTGCTGACTCATCACATTAGGGGCCAAAAGGGGCTAAAAGTATTTTTTCGATAACTCTTTAACAGTCAATATTTTGTTATTTATTACAGAAGCAAAAATGTTTATCTCTACAATCTACAACTATGTATTATGTTTTAAATGTCGTATATTACATAATTAGGGGCCACCAGGGGCCAAAATGCTAAATCTTTGACGCTTTATATCTCAAAAGTTGGAAATATTTTGATAAGAAATATTGAACAAAAGATGTTCAAAATAATGTTCTGAACAATATGCAACCTTTCATTTTTCGCTTACCGTCCCAATTAAGGCTGGCCCCTAAATATGTCTTTTGCAAATAACTCGAAAAGGAAACAGAATCTCTGAATAGTTATTAAACAAAAAGTGTTCAAAATTATTAGTGGTTTCATGTAAAATCCAGAAAAAAGGGCTGGATACTAAAATTAAGGGCCGAGAGGCTTTTATCAATACCTCTTCAGCAAGCAATATTTTGATATACATTACTAAAGCAAAAATGTTTATCTCAACAATCTACAACTGTATATTATGATTTGAATGTCGTATATTACATAATTAGGGGCCACAAGGGGCCAAAATGCTAAATCTTTCGCACTTTATATCTCAAAAGTGGGAAATATTTTGATAAGTAATATTGAACAAAAGATGTTCAAAATAATGTTCTGAAACAATAAGCAACTTTTCATTTTTCGCAAAACGTCATCATTAAGGGCTTGAAGGGTTGGCCCCTAAATATTTCTTTTGCAAATAACTCGAAAATGAAAAAGAATCTCTGAAAAGTTGTTGAACAAAAAGTGATCAAAATCCTTAGAGCTTTAAGATGATATGAATAAAAAGGGCTGATTCCTAAAATTAGGGGCCGTGAGGGGCCAGGATCCGATTTTTTAAGTTCTTTAAGTTCAATGTCTTTTTACAGATTGTGGAAAATCATTATTTTAGAATGAAAATCTCACTCAAAATCTTATCTCATCTCAAGAATTGGACGAAAGACCCACTCGTTGCTCGCAACGAGATCGTATCTAGTTAAGGTCTTCCGTCTTCAGCGGAAGACCTTCTTGTTATTCTTAGGTTTCTTTTTCACTTTTATTAACTCACCTGAGCCAAAGGCTCAAGTGAGCTTTTCTGATCAAAATTTGTCCGTTGTCTGTCGTCGTCGTCGTCGTTGTCGGCGTCGTCGGCGTTGGCGTAAACTTCTCACATTTTCATCTTCTTCTCAAGAACCACTGGGCCAATTTCAATCAAACTTGGCACAAAGTATCCTTGGGTGAAGGGGAATCAAGTTTGTTCAAATAAAGGGCCACGCCCCCTTCCAAGGGGAGATAATTATGAATTTGTGAAAAATTAATGGCATTTTTAAAAAATCTTCTTCTCAAGAACCACTGGGCCAGGAAAGATGAAACTCATGTGGAATCATCCTCAGGTAGTGTAGATTTAAGTTTGTTCAAATCATGACCCCTGGGGCAAGGGTGGGGCCAAAATGGCCAACCCAAGTTTTACATAGGAATATATAGGAAAAATCTTTAAAAATCTTCTTCTCCAGTACCACTGGGCCAGGAAAGATGAAACTCATGTGGAATCATCCTCAGGTAGTGTGGATTCAAGTTTGTTCAAATCATGACCCCCGGGGCTAGGGTGGGGCCAAAATGGCCGACCCAAGTTTTACAAAGGAATATAGGAAAAATCTTTAAAAATCTTCTTCTCCAGAACCACAGGGCCATGAAAGATGAAACTCGTGTGGAATAATCCTCAGGTAGTGTAGATTCAAGTTTGTTCAAATCATGACCCCCGGGGCAAGGGTGGGGCCAAAATGGCCAACCCTTGTTTTAAAAAGGAATATATTAGAAAAATCTTTAAATATCTTCACCTCAAGAACCACTTTGGGGCCCGGAAAGATGAAACTCATGTGGAATCATCCTCAGGTAGTGTAGATTCAAGTTTGTTAAAATCATGACCCCGGGGCTAGGGTGAGGCTAAAATGGCCGACCCAAATTTTACGTAGGGATATATAAAGAAACCTTTTAAAATCTTCTTTTCAAGTACTTCAAAGCTATGATTAGTGATATTTATATGGAATCATCCTCAGGTAGTGTAGATTCTAATTTGTTCAAATGATGACCGCCTTGAGGGGGGGGGGGGGGTTAAATTCAAGCCCGATGTGCTCAGGTGAGCGCTGTGGCCCCTGGGCCTCTTGTTATTATTGTTTTTTTTCTTACCGATTTTGTGCATGCGATTTCTCGAAAACGGCTCGATGGATTCCCATGAAACTTTCAGGACTTATGTAACATCACTTGAACGTTATGCGTTTTTTTTCTGTTTTGATGACGTCACTTCCGGTCCGGAGTTATCGACACTTTAATGGTTTTTTAGGGGTCAGTTTGTCCGCATCCTAAACGGCTTTAAATAGACACATGATACTTTCAGGGATGGATAGACCTTTGTATGTAGATTTGCGGAATGTATTTCATTTTTTCGGAAGTGCCGCACGTCGGCGCTCGCTATGGCCCGAAAATTCATCGCAATTTCAAATTTTAAAACCTTTTTTACGATAACTTTTTTCTTGGAAAAATTTTGTAAACATTAGAACAAAAGAATGTAAATTCCCAAAATCTTTAAATATATTTGAAAAAAAGGC
>NW_026928034.1:0-32362 GCF_032062105.1 Saccostrea cuccullata | reverse complement strand
CAGAAGATCACGACAAAATCAACACAAAGATTCCAGAAGATAATGACAATCTCAACACAAAGAGTCCAGCAGGTTACGAAAATCTCAACACAAAGGGTCAAGAAGATAACGACAATCTCAACAAAAAGTGTGCAGCAGATAACGACAATCTCAACACAAAGATTCTAACAGATAACGACAATCTCAACACAAAGAGTCCAACAGATAACGATATTCTCAACACAAAGAGTCCAGCAGATAACGACAATATTAACACAAAGAGTCCATTAGATAACAACAGTCTCAGCACAAACAGTCCATTAGATAACACCAATCTCAACACAAACAGTTCAATAGATAACGACAATCTCAACACAAAGACTACAAAGATTACGACAAAATCAACACAAAATATGCCCTCTGTTTTCACTAACTTGAAAATGTTCAACAAAGAATATATATTTTGATTTTTAAAATCACTTTTTCTGTATAAATTATTTAATTCCTAAATGAACATTTTCTAATTTCTTGAACAGCACTTTGAGAGTCCTCTTCAGCCTTTGTCAGTTTTCTATAGTTCGTCTGCATTAATCATAGGCGTTGGAAACGGAAATGGGCTTAAGCCCCCTCCCCATATTTGCAAAATATAGACATAATAAATGTAGAATAGCCCCCCCCCCCCCCCCCAACTTTCAAAAGGCATGTTTCAGTGTAGTCAAATAGGTAAGTGGTAGTGGTTCGGGAAAAAATCGTTACCCACCCATCCCCAAAGAAATAGTTTTTTTTTAAGTTTAGACAATGGTCATTTATTTATTTCTTTGTTAATTTCTTTTTCAGGTTTGAATTTTTTTTTCATTCCCACTTCCAATGGCCTACGACTCCAATATTACTAGAACTTGAACTGAAGGTAATGATATTATGTAGTGTTTGTATCGATGTTTAGATCAATATTTAAGATATATAAGATGTAAACATGATAATATCAAAGAGTCCAGCAGTTATCGACAACCTCAACACAAAGAGTCCAACACATAACAACAATATCAACACAAAGAGTCAAGCACATAACGACAATCTCAACACAAAGAGTCAAGCACATAACGACAATCTCAACACAAAGAGTCCAGCAGATAACAACAAATCTCAACACAAAGATCCAGCAGATAACAGCAATCTCAACATAAAGAGTCCAGCAGATAACAACAATCTCAACACAAAGAGTCCAGCAGATAACGACAATCTCAATACAAAGAGTCCAGCAGATAACAACAATCTCACACAAAGAGTCCAGCAGATAACGAAAACCTCAACACAAAGAGTCCAGCAGATAACGACAAAATCAACACAAAGAGTCCAGCAGATAATGACAATTTCAACACAAAGAGTCTAGCAGATAACAACAATCTCAACACAAAGAGTTTAGTAGATAACAACAATCCCAACACAAAGAGTCCAGCAGATAACGTCAATCTCAAGACAAAGAGTCCAACAGATAACGATAATCTCAACACAAAGAGTCCAGTACATAACGACAATCTAAACACAAAGAGTCCAGTCGATAACGACAATCCCGACACAAAGAGTCCAGCAGATAACAAAAACATCAACACAAAGAGTCCAAAAATTACGACAAAATCAACACAAAGAGTCCAGCAGATAATGACAATTTCAACACAAAGAGTCTAGCAGATAACGACAATCTCAACACAAAGAGTTCAGTAGATAACAACAATCCCAACACAAAGAGTCCAGCAGATAGCAATAATCTCAACACAAAGAGTCCAGAAGATAACGACATTTTCAACACAAAGAGTCCAGAAGATATTCAACACAAAGAGTCTAGCAGATAACGACAATCTCAACACAAAGAGTCCAGTATATAACAACAATCCCAACTCAAAGAGTCCAGAAGATAATGACATTCTCAACACAAAGAGTCCAGCATATAACGACAATCTCAAGACAAAGAGTCCAACAGATAACGATAATCTCAACACAAAGAGTCCAGCACATAACGACAATCTCAACACAAAGAGTCCAGCAGATAACGACAATCTTAACACAGAGTCCAGCAGATAACGACAATCTCAACACAAAGAGTCCAGTCGATAACGACAATCTCAACACAAAGAGTCCAGCAGATAACGACAATCTCAACACAAAGAGTCTAGCAGATAACGACAATCTCAACACAAAGAGTCCAGTCGATAACGACAATCTCAACACAAAGAGTCCAGCAGATAACGACAATCTTAACACAGAATCCAGCAGATGACGACAATCTCAACACCAAGAGTCCAACAGTTAACGACAATCTCAACACAAAGAGTCCAGCATATAACGACAATCTCAAGACAAAGAGTCCAACAGATAACGATAATCTCAACACAAAGAGTCCAGCACATAACGACAATCTCAACACAAAGAGTCCAGTCGATAACGACAATCCCGACACAAAGAGTCCAGCAGATAACGAAAACCTCAACACAAAGAGTCCAGCAGATAACGACAAACTCAACACAAAGAATCCAACAGATAACGACAAACTCAACACAAAGAGTCCAACAGTTAACGACAATCTCAACACAGAGAGTCCAGCAGATAACTACAATCTCAAAACACAGAATCCAGCAGATAACGACAATCTCAACAAAAAGACTCCAACAGATTACGACAATCTCAACACAAAGAGTCCAGCAGTTAACGACAATCTCAAAACACAGAATCCAGCAGATGACGACAATCTCAACACAAAGAGTCCAGCAGATAACGACAATCTCAACACAAAGAGTCCAGCAGATAACGACAATCTCAACACAAAGAGTCCAGCAGATAACGTCAATCTCAACACAAAGAGTCCAGCATATAACGACAATCTCAAGACAAAGAGTCCAACAGATAACGATAATCTCAACACAAAGAGTCCAGCACATAACGACAATCTCAACACAAAGAGTCCAGCAGATAACGACAATCTTAACACAGAGTCCAGCAGATAACGACAATCTCAACACAAAGAGTCCAGTCGATAACGACAATCTCAACACAAAGAGTCCAGCAGATAACGACAATCTCAACACAAAGAGTCTAGCAGATAACGACAATCTCAACACAAAGAGTCCAGTCGATAACGACAATCTCAACACAAAGAGTCCAGCAGATAACGACAATCTTAACACAGAATCCAGCAGATGACGACAATCTCAACACCAAGAGTCCAACAGTTAACGACAATCTCAACACAAAGAGTCCAGCATATAACGACAATCTCAAGACAAAGAGTCCAACAGATAACGATAATCTCAACACAAAGAGTCCAGCACATAACGACAATCTCAACACAAAGAGTCCAGTCGATAACGACAATCCCGACACAAAGAGTCCAGCAGATAACGAAAACCTCAACACAAAGAGTCCAAAAATTACGACAAAATCAACACAAAGAGTCCAGCAGATAATGACAATTTCAACACAAAGAGTCTAGCAGATAACGACAATCTCAACACAAAGAGTTTAGTAGATAACAACAATCCCAACAAAAAGACTCCAACAGATTACGACAATCTCAACACAAAGAGTCCAGCAGTTAACGACAATCTCAAAACACAGAATCCAGCAGATGACGACAATCTCAACACAAAGAGTAAAACAGTTAACGACAATCTCAACACAAAGAGTCCAGCAGATAACGACAATCTCAACACAAAGAGTCCAGCAGATAACGTCAATCTCAACACAAAGAGTCCAGCAGATAACGTCAATCTCAAGACAAAGAGTCCAACAGATAACGATAATCTCAACACAAAGAGTCCAGCACATAACGACAATCTCAACACAAAGAGTCCAATCGATAACGACAGTCCCGACACAAAGAGTCCAGCAGATAACGAAAACCTCAACACAAAGAGTCCAAAAATTACGACAAAATCAACACAAAGAGTCCAGCAGATAATGACAATTTCAACACAAAGAGTCTAGCAGATAACAACAATCTCAACACAAAGAGTTTAGTAGATAACAACAATCCCAACACAAAGAGTCCAGCAGATAACGTCAATCTCAAGACAAAGAGTCCAACAGATAACGATAATCTCAACACAAAGAGTCCAGCACATAACGACAATCTCAACACAAAGAGTCCAGTCGATAACGACAATCCCGACACAAAGAGTCCAGCAGATAACAAAAACCTCAACACAAAGAGTCCAAAAATTACGACAAAATCAACACAAAGAGTCCAGCAGATAATGACAATTTCAACACAAAGAGTCTAGCAGATAACGACAATCTCAACACAAAGAGTTCAGTAGATAACAACAATCCCAACAAAAAGAGTCCAGCAGATAGCAACAATCTCAACACAAAGAGTCCAGAAGATAACGACATTTTCAACACAAAGAGTCCAGAAGATATTCAACACAAAGAGTCTAGCAGATAACGACAATCTCAACACAAAGAGTCCAGTAGATAACAAAAATCCCAACTCAAAGAGTCCAGAAGATAATGACATTCTCAACACAAAGAGTCCAGCAGATTACGACAATCTCAACACAAAGAGTCCAGCACATAACAACAATCCCAACACAAAGAGTCCAGTAGATAACAACAATCCCAACACGAAGAGTCCAGAAGATCACGACAAAATCAACACAAAGATTCCAGAAGATAATGACAATCTCAACACAAAGAGTCCAGCAGGTTACGAAAATCTCAACACAAAGGGTCAAGAAGATAACGACAATCTCAACAAAAAGTGTGCAGCAGATAACGACAATCTCAACACAAAGATTCTAACAGATAACGACAATCTCAACACAAAGAGTCCAACAGATAACGATATTCTCAACACAAAGAGTCCAGCAGATAACGACAATATTAACACAAAGAGTCCATTAGATAACAACAGTCTCAGCACAAACAGTCCATTAGATAACACCAATCTCAACACAAACAGTTCAATAGATAACGACAATCTCAACACAAAGACTACAAAGATTACGACAAAATCAACACAAAATATGCCCTCTGTTTTCACTAACTTGAAAATGTTCAACAAAGAATATATATTTTGATTTTTAAAATCACTTTTTCTGTATAAATTATTTAATTCCTAAATGAACATTTTCTAATTTCTTGAACAGCACTTTGAGAGTCCTCTTCAGCCTTTGTCAGTTTTCTATAGTTCGTCTGCATTAATCATAGGCGTTGGAAACGGAAATGGGCTTAAGCCCCCTCCCCCATATTTGCAAAATATAGACATAATAAATGTAGAATAGCCCCCCCCCCCCCCAACTTTCAAAAGGCATGTTTCAGTGTAGTCAAATAGGTAAGTGGTAGTGGTTCGGGAAAAAATCGTTACCCACCCATCCCCCCCAAAGAAATAGTTTTTTTTTAAGTTTAGACAATGGTCATTTATTTATTTCATTGTTAATTTCTTTTTCTGGCTTGAATTTTTTTTCTTTTCCCCTTCCAATTGGCTTCCGACTCCAATGTTATTAGAATTTGAACTGAAGCTAATAATATTATGTAGTGTTTGTATCGATATTTAGATCAATATTTACGATATATAAGATGTAAGCATGATAATATCAGAGTCCAACACATAACGACAATCTCAACACAAAGAGTCCAACACATAACGACAATCTCAACACAAAGAGTCAAGCACATAACGACAATCTCAACACAAAGAGTCAAGCACATAACGACAATCTCAACACAAAGAGTCCAGCAGATAACAACAAATCTCAACACAAAGTATCCAGCAGATAACAGCAATCTCAACATAAAGAGTCCAGCAGATAACAACAATCTCAACACAAAGAGTCCAGCAGATAACGACAATCTCAATACAAAGAGTCCAGCAGATAACAACAATCTCACACAAAGAGTCCAACAAATAACGATAATCCCAACACAAAGAGTCCAACAGATAACGACATTCTTAACACAAAGAATCCAGTAAATAACAACAATCTCAACACAAAGATTCCAGAAGATAACGACAATCTCAACACAAAAAGTTCAACAGATAACGACAATATCAACACAAAGAGTCCAGCAGATAACGACAATCTCAATACAAAGTGTCCAGCAGATAACGATAATCACAACACAAAGTGTCCAACAGATAACAAAAATATCAACACAAAGAGTCCAGCAGATAACGACAATCTCAACACAAAAAGTTCAACAGATAACGACAATATCAACACAAAGAGTCCAGCAGATAACGACAATCTCAATAGAAAGTGTCCAGCAGAAAACGACAATCCCAACACAAAGAGTCCAGCAGATAACAACAATATCAACACAAAGAGTCCAACAAATAACGATAATTCAAACACAAAGAGTCCAACAAATAACGACAATCGCAACACAAAGAGTCCAACAAATAACAACAATCTCAACACAAAGAATCCAGCAGATAACGACAAACTCAACACAAAGAGTCAGGCAGATAACGACAATCTCAACACAAAGAGTCAGGCAGATTACAATAACCTCAACGCAGCACAGTTAAGGTTACAAAAAGGAGGCGGAGCCTAATTTGTACGGGAAAATTGACTATGACATCATGCACAATATATGTCATACAACATTTCTTTAAAATACCACAAAATGAGTTTATCTGCTAATTTAACCAGTAAAAAATCATCAAACTACCTAAAAACTTACTTCTGCGTGTTGTTTTGTCGTTAGTTAAATCCCACATAACAAGTTATAAACAAGTCACTGATTGCAATACACTTGCCAATATGAAGTCATTTCTTACAACGTGACTTAGTTTGTATGCAGTGAGAGACAGATCAAGTAATATTTTCTCATCAAAATATGTATTCTCTAATTAAATAAAATATTAAATACAGATATTCTATGGGTCATTAACGTGAATTTAATGTCTTCTTCGCTATTTTATTAATATATGGTAATCTGGGGGGTCTTAATAAATCGATCTAGTGCAAGGGCATACACTCTATGGATCAAAGTAAGCTTTTACATTTCAACTATAGAACTATTAAGGTATCTGAAAAGTGCTGCGATCCTGATGAAATCTTAAAAAAAATTTAATTATATCAATATTTCATGCCGCTGACCAGCAAAAAATATAGCAATCGGTCATACAAGTATAATTTTAACAATGAAATTGCAGAATTTAGACAGGATCGCAGCACTTTTTAGAAACTACAATGGTGTTGAAAATATTTATATACTAAACTTGGAAAGAAGAAGGTATGGTTTTAGCTTTATTGCGCCCTAAAAATGTAATGATATCAATAAGTTTTGAAACTGGCTTAAATATTAGTTAAGTATACGACTGTGATAAATCAGGAAAGAATATGGCATGAAGGTTTACCATTCTGCAAATATGACGTCATTAAAATGAAGCATTTCTCTATTTTCAACGGAAAAAGCATCAAAAATGGCACATTTCAAGGGGAATTTTCCTTTAGAAAACAGTGTTCACAGCCGTCGCCCACGTTAATTTTTTGATATTTTGTGCACAATTTAATAACAAATCACATATATCAAGATCTTTGTGGGCGATGCCTGTGGACAATGTTATCTGAAAGAAAATTCCATTGAAAATTGGTGTCTTCTGCAACTTTTTTAAAAAATACGGGAAAATGCACATTTTAATGACATCATAATTAGCATTTAAAAACACATGTGAGAAAAATGGCTTGTATGATTTTTCTGCATTGTATTTCAATTATTTAAAAAGCATGAGTTTTCAACTTTTACACCAGTTTCATTTTTTAGAAAATCACGGGGCAAAATTTGTATGGAAACCATACCTTTTTATTTCATTTGGTTATGCCCTTGCACTAGTGATATTTATATGTAACATCAATACTTCAATTCAATCTGCTAAAATCGCGTGACTGCCGCATCACGTGACTAGTCTAAATATAAAATATAATCGTCCTCGATATGTAGTTATCAATCATAATTACAATTATCCGATATAAATAATGTACTAAAAATAATCGCCATCCCGATTACGAATACATTTCTAAATACAAAATTTATCGATATTTCCATTGCGCGCCTTAACTGTATTGCGAATACAAAGAGTCTAGCAGATAACGACAATCTCAACACTAAGCGTCCAACAGATAGTGACAATCTCAAAACAAAGAGTCCAGCAGATATCAACAATCTCAACATGAAGAGTCCAGCAGATAACGACAATCTCAACACAAAGAGTCAGGCAGATAACGACAATCTCAACACAAAGACTCCAAGAGCTAACGACAATTACAACACAAAGAGTCCAGTAGAAAACGACAATCTCAACACAAACAGTCCAACAGATAACGACAACATCAACACAAAGAGTCAGGCAGATAACAACAATCTCAATACAAAGAGTCTAGCAAATAACGACAATCTCAACACAAAGAGTCCAACAGATAACGACAACATCAACACAAAGAGTCCAGCAGATAACAACAATCTCAATACAAAGAGTCTAGCAAATAACGACAATCTCAACACAAAGAGTCCAACAGATAACGACAATCTCAACACCAAGAGTCCAGCAGATAACGACAATCTCAACACAAAGAGTCTAGTAGATAACAACAATCTCAACACAAAGAGTCCAGCAGATAACGACAATCTCAACACCAAGAGCCCAGCAGATAACGGCAATCTCAACACAAAGAGTCTAGTAGATAACAACAATCTCAACACAAAGAGTCCAGCAGATAACGACAATCTCAACACAAAGAGTCTAGTAGATAACAACAATCTCAACACAAAGAGTCCAGCAGATAACGACAATCTCAACACAAAGAGTCCAGCAGATAATGACAATCACAACACAAAGAGTCCAACAGATAACGACAATCTCAACACAAAGAGTCCAGCAGATATCGACAATCTGAACACCAAGAGTCCAGCAGATATCGACAATCTCAACACAAAGTGTCCAGCAGATAACGACAAAATCAACACAAATCTCTTTACTAAATTCCCCCTATGTAATACATTTTGTGACCCAATCTTATCACTTCGGTCATAAATTGAACAATTTAAAATCTACCTACACACGAAAGCACACGAATGCTTCCACATAAGTTTCAGCTTTTCTGGCACAGTACCCCGATTTCTTCAAAGATGATTTTTAAAGATTTTTCCTATATACCGAATATCCAATTTTTTTCGGGATGATCTAATTTTCGCAATTTTTGCGAACATTTTTAATTTGCAAAATATTAAACACGCAGAAATTATGTAAGCTATAATGTGACATAAAAACGTTACTATTTTATATACAAAAATCTTGAAATGTAAAAAATAACACGCAGAATATAAACTGTACTAATTAAAGTTCGACGTGATATTTAAAGTCTTAAACTTTTTTTGTCAAGTATATTTTTAGTTTCTACACACATAGTTTAACAAAAAATCAAATCAAAATATGGGGGTCAATATGCTCCTTTTGGAGCTACAGTACATTAAATATGGCCTTTTTGCACTGAAATCTTTGTCTTAATAAAAAAAAGTACATCTTCAACGTTTTTCAACGTTTTTCCCTGTAATATTTTTATCCAAATAAAGCATGGAACAAAATAAACTAGAAGTCTATTTTAAAAAAGACGCTTTTAAATTGTGACGAAGAAAAAGTTTCAAACTCCCACGCTTAATCATTATTTGACCTTTCTGCACTCGCAAAATGTTATTTTTCTTGCATTGAAAATTTAATAAGCAAGAAAATTATTTTAAAGTCTTAAACTCTTGCTGAATTTCAGAAGATAGGTCAAAGATATCTTTAATATTCAGAAAAGAACATCAAAAGTGGGGGTATATGATGTAATTTTTTTTAATTATTACGAAAAATTTGTCAATTTTCTGATAAAATTGGCTAATTTTTTCTCTTTGACTTTCAGAATATATTTACTATATTTGTCATAATTCGTCGAAAGAATTCATAAGAAAAAAAAAATAGATTTCAGAACATGCATAACACATTTCACTGCAAAAAAACAGCTTTGTGTGCATCCAGCACGGGAAAATAGGAATCTAAAATTAAAAGTACTGTACAAAGTTCAAAAGGGAAAAATTTAATATTTTCTTCTAAAAAAAAAACTTCCGCCACAAAATATAGTCCTTACTTAACCTTACTTGAGTGGAATTTAATTGCGATTTTTGCAATGGCTATAGTTTGATTTGCATTGTGGAATCTAAATTCAACGCTAAAACTTAAAAACGATGCAGAATTTTAGAAATAAAGGTCTACACCAAAATTGATCCAAAAGCAAAGGATCGAACGTCCTTAATCTATCCCTTTTTCGCAAAATTTCCAACACGCAAAAAAAAAACAGATATAGGGTATTTCTATTTAAAATTTTGATTCCCTATTTTTACCCCGCCCTACCCCTGGGGGTTATGATTTGAACAATTTAGAATCTACACTACGCCAGGATGCTTTCACATAAGTTTCAGTTTTTCTGGCCCAGTGTTTCTTGTGGAGATGATTTTTTAAAGTTTTTTTTCCTATATATTTCTATGTTAAACTTTGATTACCTACTTTGGCTCCGAGGGGCATGATTCGAGTAATTTAGAATCTGCAATACGCCAGGATGTGTCCTCCTCAGTTTCAGCTTTTCTGACCCAGTGGTTCTTAAGAAGATTTTTAATTGTTATTTCTTGTATATTTCTATCTTTAACTTTATTTCCCTACCTTGGCTCCGCCCTACCCATAAGGGTCATGATTTGAAAAATTTAGAATCTACACTACGCCAAGATGACTCCACATAAATATCAGCTTTTCTAGTCCAATGGTTCTTGATAAGAAGATTTTTTAATGACTTCATTCTATTTTTGTCTTTTCTTGATTATCTCCCTTTGTGAAGGGACTTGGCCCTTGATTTTTACATTTGAAACTCTCCTTTCCCAAGGATTATTTGCACCAAGTTTGGTAAGAATTGATCCAGTGTTCCTTGAGAAAAAGTCGAAAATGTGAAAAAGTTTACAGACGGATGGATTACAGACAAAATGTGATCATAAAAGCTCACTTGAGGCTTCGGCTCAGGTGGGATAATAAAGAAATTAGTATATGTTCCTATGTTAAAATTGATCCTATATTTTGTCCCCACCCTACCACGAGGAGTTCTGATTTAAACAGTTTGAATCTACAGGCATAAGGATGCTTCCGTATAAATGAAACCAATCATTGCTTTGCTTTTCTTGAAAAAAAGATTTTTGCAAAAGTTTTTCCCTATATATTTCCATGCAAAACTTTGATCAGCCATTGTGGTCCCACCCTACTATTGATTTGAACAAAGTTGAATCGACAATACGTAAGGATGTTTCCATATTAATATCACCAATCATCGATATCTAATGGAGGTAAAAAGGAACGTAAGATCGTTAAGAAAGCCAAGTGATCGGTTACTTACGAGACAACCGAAAGACTCTAAAAAAAAAAAAATACGTGAATCAAGTTCAAAGAGGACAAAAATCATTTCCACATTTTTTTTTACCTTTAAATTTAAAGAAATATTGTGGATAAGATGACATAACTTTGTGGATTCAGAGATACTTTTATGAACATTTGAATATTCTAGAGAAAAATGCCCTCTAACTGAATTTTGCTGAGGATTGTATGTTGATTAAGATTTGAGAGTGTTTCATTGTATATGAGAGACTTCACTAATTCATGTGCAAAAATCACCCCTGGCCATCATTTATGGCTAAATAAACCGATTTTATTCTTAATATTCTTAATGTGTTCTATACTGTCAACTATAGAAAAATAATGCTATTAATAAATTATTCAATGGAATAAATGATTCAACATACATTTCTTGAAGGTGGCATTACTGAAAGCATAATTATAGAAAAATTTACTTATCCCTGAACTTTGAAAAATGAGAGAAATATTTTCTCAGAGAGGGGATTGTCCTCGCCCCTTTTAGGACTTTATTTTTACATCATCATCAGGTTATTCATCTTCAACTCCAAAAGCCACTTGGTCATAGTAAACAAATTTAATATCAAAATATGTAAACCTAAAGATTAGAAGGCTTCAACATCCAATTAATAATAATGATGTAAGAAGCTTCCACTTTATCTACTTATATTTAAAGCTGATAATTTATTTTCATAAACAAATATGTTGTGTGGATTTTTTTTCCAATGAAAAGTAAACTTTAACTTTCATTTTCATTTTGCCACTGATACTCATGTTCTTGCAATATGACGTGAATGATAATCTTTACCCTAATAATATACGGGCGTAAAACAACAAATATCCAGTAGTTATCTTCTTTGCTGCAAATATATTTCATAATCTCGAATGAGATCTTATGTAAAGCACCTCAACCTGAACAAAGTTTGTCTTAAACCAATGACTCACTGTGACACAATATGCGCATTCAGATATAAATGATATTTACTAGCAATTAACCTTCTTTGTCATAAAAGCTTTTTTTTAAATCCAAGTTACTACAAACAATGTGCGACCTTTCGGGTTCTTGGCCACTTTGTTTCAGTTAGGATCGTTCATTTGAATTGTTGAATAATTCGTTAGTTAATCAATAAATGTCGCTAAGTGTAATTACTTTAAATTTGACTTTGTTAAACTTTACTGGAATAACAACTGTCATCTCAAATCACTTCGTAATACATTTTACACTGAATCTTAGAGTTGTTAGCAATTTATAAGTAAATAGGGTTGTTTAGAAGTAGATAATAGATTTATCACAATTTCAGTATGGAGATAGAGATTATGTAGGTTGTGGAGGTAGTGATTATGTCACATGTTCATACTCGAAGCACCACGAGAATGTTGTATTTAATGAAGGAATTTTATTTAATTATGAAACAAAGCTAGTGAAATGTGTCAGAATGAATATAATGCCCCTGTCTACATTCCGATTTCAACATAAAATTATGTGAGTTCGAAGAAGTTAAAATAATATCAATAATGGGTAAAAAATAAAACAACAATAAGAATAATGTAACGATGTAAAATACAACATTTTTTGACTTATTTTGAATTAAAGTGTAAATTAACTTTTCGGACTTTGTGTAAATTGTCAAAACTTTTCTTATATTTCGGCAAATGTGATAAATTTTATATATTCCGCACAGCCTTAATCCCACCTGAGACATAGGCAGAGATTGGACAGTTAATTCCTTAATTGCCATCTGATTTTATTTATTGACACTTAATCTTTCATCTTTAATTGTATTATATACATGCTGCTAAAATAACACAATTCGCTCAATAATTGTTTGATACTTGAATTCCATATTCTTTTGTTAATCCTTTTATCTTACTCTGCATGTCTTTGTTCAGTATAATGATTTGTTGTTAAAAATTATAGTCAGTTGGAATCAGACCTTTGGTGCTGATACATCCCATACTCGTGTAAAAGTTTATTCCGTGTTAATTCCTAATATAAAACTACAAAATTTTAACTCAAGTTTAAACGAATCATCCCGTAAAAATAACATTGTGTTGCTTTTGATTTCTACAATGAGTTTTGAACTATGATCAAAGCAGAAAAAAAATGCAGAAAACAGAAGAAATTATTTGAAAATGAAAAAGCTTTCTGAAAACAACAGAGGTGAAATCATATACAACTTGGAAATTTGCATTATTTGTTGAAGCCATAATTACAGTTTATACGGTATATTGCACATTGTGGCTTGGGTATGTTGTGAATTTCACAAAGGAAACGACCGTTAGGGATAAGTAGCGCTTCATTACTCAGGAACTTGTACATTTGTTGATCAATTGAGAGTACGTATGAGAGTTTATTATACAACAAACCATGTACAGTTGTGTCCATGTATTTAAAAAAAATACATATGCAGAGGTTAATTTTATGAATCAAGTTTAGATAAAATAATTTTAACTGATTTTATTCATTATTTAAACAAAGAAAAAAAATGTTTTAATGGGGGATAATGCAACATCCTGTAAGTGTAAGATTCAGTATACAGGTATTTTATTAATTTTATTAAATTTAGTTTGAATTCATCCATAAAAGTAATGCATCTCCTAAATAAAAAATAATAATAATTTAAGTTAGATCACTAATGTCCAATACCTAACTTTCTTGTATATTTTGTAGTGAAATACATACTATAAGCACAAAACTGACATATTTAATTTGTAAATAAATTCTTTTAAACAAGATGAACCTCTTTTCAAAGGTCATCTCCCTTTAAAGGCGACTTTTGATGGATCCCGTAGGTGACTGCATAATACAAGCTTCACTGTACCTGGTCTAACTTGACGCGTGTTCTTTGTCATGATTAAGAAAACAAAGAAATCCGTAGTTAATCATGTTAAATCTGTATGAAAATAATGGCCAATTCTATATAATGTTATCCAACCTATAACTCGATCAATGAACAATTATATTTCTATATTTCTTTTCAGTCTTCACTTCTTTACATGGTCAGTATAGCTATTTTATGTGTTGTATGTTACATTGAATGTCACAGATTTGCGGGTTTTGATTGCCATGAGTTGATTGCCCTTGATGGTGTTAAGTTTTCAGATTTTGTATTTTCAATCTTTCCATTCGTCGTTGGATTTATCCAAATCGGAAACATCACTTGATATAGGACAGTTTTCACTGTATTTGGCGAATCTTAGAGCTAGGGCGCTGACTTTGCAATCAGATTCAGCTATTTGTGCATCTTGTGTATTATCATGTTCTTCTTTTGTAATGGATAATGGTGACAGAGAACCAAACATTTTATGGAGTTTTTCCATATCGATATTTGGGGGAGAAAAACTTGGTAACGAAGCATTAATTTTAGGAGGGACATTTTTGAATTCAGCATTTCTGGATTTATATGCAGAAGTAAGAAAAGCATCCTTAGTGTCCAATAATTTTGTAAGGTCAACTATACATTATTTTAAATTAGACACAATCTGTTTGATTTCATTTTCCTGTTTATTTAGTGCACATAAGTGTTTAGTTTTCATTTCATGGATTTAAGATTTCTGTTTTTTGACAATATTGTCAATTTTTCCGTGCCAGTCTTCTCCTTGTTTGATGACGGCTGATGTCAATTTCTCGTAATGTTTTTTCGGAGTGTAGATTTGACGCAATTTGTTCATACAATGTCATAGGGAAGATTTCTTGCTTAAGTTCATTTTAGGGTTTCGTCAAAGGTCAACATGTCTAAAAAATTATTTTTACAATTGCTCCAAAACTATGTGTGGTATGAAGTCAAAACGTTTACATTTTGTAAATATATCACTGATTAATAGATAGAAAGTATTACTTGATAACAAATATTTTTTAAAAAGATATTTTTTGAGAAAAATTGTATCAGAAAATGTGCATATTTAAAAATAATGCACCTGCTTAATTCTTTCCTTTTTGTGAAAACCAACATTGTAGAAATAATATATGTTTATCATTGAAGGGCAAGTTGGACGTGGATGGTCTCTGAAAGGCTGTTATTGAAAGCATGACATGTATAAAGACAAGACCCCTATAGAATCCGCCATTTGCAGTGTACTTTCACTTTCAAGTCTTAACATTTGGACAAAATAAACAGGGAAAACAACTTTCCAGAGGCTATCCAAGTCCAACTTGCCCTTCATTGATAAACATATTTTGTTTCTGCAATGATAGTTTTCACTAAAAGCATGTCATTTATTAGGTGTATTTTTTGAAAATATATGCATTTTTTAAGAAGAATTTTTCTCAATTAATATTATTCCAAGTATTTTTTTTATCAAGTGATACTTTCTATCTGTTGTATAAACTGTTAAAGTTTTAACTTTATACCTTACATAGTTTTGGGGCTATTGTAAAAATAAATTTTTGGACATGTTGACCTTTGACGAAACCTTAATGTCTTTTTACCTCCTTTGTTTTTGAGCTTAACGTCTGCCAATCTGCCGATATTTTATGCCCTTGATGTTTACCAGAAGAGATGCAGGTAGGGCAGACAGGAATGCCACATTTCTCACAGAAAAATTCACAATGTTTCTGGGTGTGTGATGGACATTTTGGGTAATTAGGAGTATACGTTCTCTGTTTATATGGCACAACTTTGTGTCTTTTGGGTGAATCAGATAGATGATTTCCAACACAGACTATACAGAAGTTTACATGGCAAAGTTCACAATGACTCTGTAATGCAGCTGTTTGACACAGGTCACATAGGAGAATGTCTTGGGCACTGTAAAGGGGTCCATTTCTATAGTTTTTAAATGAATAAACTAATTTTATTATTTTAAAATTTATATTACTTTATCAATAAATGTAATAAAATGGTAGGAATTATCGATTTTGAAAAGTTTACTTGAAGATATAATATAAGGACTTTTTGGATTTTTAAACATGCAGGCCTACTGTAAGAAAATGACAAAATAATTGCTCTAAGTATTAATTTGATATACATTTAGATAATTGGCGGTGTATAGAATGCTATTAAAATTACATTTAATATATTTACCGTTCTTAAGATGATTCAAGAAATATGTTACCTGTAGAAAAATACGTGTATCAGTTAATAAAAAGACAATTTAAACTTGGTCTCTGTCTGTTGCGAAACAGTGCTATGCTTTAAATACTTTTTTTCTGAAGTGGAGATTTCATCTTTCTTACACAGACGTTACACTTAAAATAAAAAGACAATAACAAGTTTTTCTGTTCGAAGGGGATTTTTTTATTTGTACATAAGATCAAATTTGTAAATGTTGATCAATAAAACATTCTAAACAATAAATTAAAGGATGCAAGTCAACTGATTTATCGTTTGGAGTATTTCATGTTTTTTTTAAATATATCCATAATTGATCTTAGACATACGTGGCTTTGTAGTTAAATCATTTTTGTATCTGCATTTAAAGATATATGATAATTATAATTAAATAATATTTATCTAATCTACAGATGAAGTATTGTTATGAAATATATTTCTATACATTTACAAGCTAGCTAAATTTTGGTATTGATTATATTCTCATAAAAATAAGTAAATCATAGACTAATTTGATTTTTTCATTGTTTTGGTGGATTGTGGGTATATTTGTCAAACTGACTTCAAACCACCAATATTTATTTCCTTCAAATTCCTGCTTTACATTATTAAAAGTATAATTATGCTATGCAAAAACCTTTTGAAAAACAAAAATGTTTCCTCAGAAATCAGATAATGCATGCAAATTTTTTTTAATTTATCAAAATCTTTTAATTTGTGTTAAAACTGGATTTTGATTTCAAAATTTGATTTTTTAAAATCTGAAATATTGCGCAGGCGTGCCGGGGGTAAAAAAGAAGGTAGTAGATAATATTTTTTGTAAAACTATAGTTTTTTATTAAGTAGAGTTTGTACTTTTAAATTAGAGACTGAAGTCAACACGAAGACACAATTCTACGATGTCTACGATTAATATTCTTTTGGCTTCATTAAGGTCTTGCATAAAAAAACGGAGTAATGATTAATTTTGCTCTAAAAAAAAGAAATTATCAATACTGTGTTAATACCTTGGTATTTTTAAAGACACCGTTATAATAGATGTCATCAGTCTGATAAAATCAGGTGTGCAGTGAGTCACTTTAACCCCTTCGTCACAAGCGGATTTTTAAAAAGCATTTGACTGCAAATGACGAAGTATGTGATTGTTTTTGCGTTTCAAATAGTTTTTTTTCCTGTTGATGGTTCAACTTGGTATTATATTTTGAATTGTTGTATTACCCAGCGTTTTAAAATCAATTACATGCACTACATTGGACGATATAGGAACTTTGGTTTAGGTTAACCTGCTCTGGAATTTAAACGGGAATAAGCATGTGTAGCAAAGTGTGGTTCAGAGACACTGCGCAGTGGGAAACTTTATTTCAAACAATATGTTATATTTAAAAATATTTTTATAAGTGTACATTAAACAACTAAATAAAAATATAATAATTGTATGTTTAGTTCGTACTAATGAATGAAACAAATGATTTGAACATATTTTATTACACAAAATATATACATTGGGATTGGGCGCAAGTTCTAAAAACTTAAATCGCCCTCTCCCTACATGAGATATTTTAACAGGATGAATTAGAAGTGTTCAACAGTTTGTACAAAATAAATAACAAGTAAATTAAATAAACTCTTATTGTTGGCATATATAGACTGCTACATTATTGTTTATACAAATAGTTTTAAAAAATGTGTACAATCAGTTAAATCTACCAGAATGCTGAATATAAGAATGTACAATAGAAAATAGATATTCATTTTCAGCAATGAAACAAATACAAAACAAACCTAAAGGAATCAAAAACATGCACAGGAATCGCTGTATTTGGAAATATAGAGTATTACATTTACTTATCATAATTATGATCATGCAATTTACCAGTGAAGTAGTATTTCCATATTTATGGAATTTTATAACAACATTATACGTGTAAAATATAAGCTACGGATATTCTATAGTAAATAACAGGAATATAGCTTAAAAATGCCAAAAGTAGCCAATTAGACATTATACATGTAATTCTCTAAAGATTTTATCAGTGCACTTGGAGGAAATGCGTCTACAATTTTGGTATCAGTATTTTCTAAATTCAATTTCGATATGTGATAGTGAAAATGGAAAAAAAAATTCACGGAAGTCAATCTTTATAGTTTATTTTCAGCAATAAAAGAGTACATGAAAGTCAACAAACAACTAAAGATACTTGAGTCTGACGAGTCGACTCGCGGGAAGGACTTAAGTTCTCAACTGGCGTTGGTATTTCTATTGGTTTTCTCCAATGTGATCTCTTATTGTCGAGCAGTACTATCAACCTCAGGTAAACCAAACCCAAAAATATCTAGGTCGCAATTAGGTATCTTGTAATGATTTTACTGTTGATGAGCCTGTCAGAACTGCAAAGTGGGGTTTTAAAATCTAAATATAATTTTAAAATCTTACAATATATATTGTATGTTGCTTTATTTTTTTTGTGCCATGAACCAAAATTGAAATTGTTGAACGTATAAAGTGTCCGGCGCAAATAAACCGATATGAACGTTGTATAGGGTTAGTTATATATATATATAAATATTGTAAATTTTATGAAAGGTTCAAAAGAAGTGACTGACTGAAAAAATATCTTTTCTGAAGATTTTTTGGCATAATAAATGAATGGTCAAGGTCACGAATTTGAATTGTACAATTATTTGAACATCAAATAATTTAATTTAATTGTGAATAAATAGTGAAATGATATTGATTTGGTTGAAAAACTACACTCCTGGATATTAAACAAAGTGCATCAAAAATAACGGTATATGAATGTTAAGGTTTCACACTTGTTCTGGATATCATAATATCTACTGACAGGTGTGATAATTAATATCTGGTACCTATGCCGTTTACTTTAGATATTTTGGTTTCCTTGCACATACTCTTAGAATTAGCATAGTCTGAAAGAGGAACTCAAACTGTTTAAGTACTGAGTAAATAATGAACTGAATTAAATAACTTATTTCTATGTCATGACTAATGAAGTGATAAAAAGGATTTTATAAATTTTATTGAATTTTTAAATTAAAAAGATGTCGTTTCTTTTTGCATAAACCTTTTTTGCACACGTCTATTCTGGATAACCTCGACCTTGCGGCTCTGGTCTTCTAGTTTTACTACAAACAAATTATAGGCGCGGCGATTGGGGCATGCCCGTCACCAGAAATTACAGATATACGTATGAAAGAGATCACTGATGATGTAATATCTAAATTTTAACATGCAGACAAACTTATTTATCACGGCAGATTTAGAAATGACGGCTTTAACTCATTTAATGGATGTCTGGATGCTATTAAAGAATTTTTTGACATAGGGAACTCTTGTCACAAATATTTGAGATTTACTTACGAAATATCTCACACTAGGGTTAATTTCTTAGACACTACTATTTACAAGGGAACAAGATTCTTAGATAGTCAGCGATAAGACATTCGCTCTTATATCAAACCTACTGAAAGCGTCCAATACTTGCACAGGAAAGGCGCCCATACCCCATCAGTTTTCAAGGGAGTTTAAAATGAAAATCAAAGCATATTTTTGTAATTTTTCTTCATACTGAAGTAAAATATGAAACATTAATTAAACACCATTTCTTTCTCTCATATATACTACGTAACTGTAAACGTAACCTTTTTAAACAATCTATACACTTAAAACTAGAAGTATTGTTTCACTGAGCTAAAAGCTCACTAGATGATTTCCTGCCTCACATATTATAATGACAAAGGTCCATTTTTGCTCTGTGAAAGCCGAGATAAGTGTCTGATCAAAAAGTAAAATAAAGGGTGCACAGTGACACTATGAAATAAAAAAAATCTTTGAAATTACTCAAATTTATACAGTGACGTAGGAATCGTACATAAGAAATGGTTATCCCAAATGCCTAAGGGGAAGAGCATACGGCTAGATGGATCAAGAAACACCCAAATCATTACTTAATTTATCATCTAACTGTGAACCATCATTGGATTAATTTCAAAAAATTAATTGTTTGTTGAGAAATACTGTAGGTCCTGGATGCAATACTTTGTGGAGGCTCTTTTAAAGAGAGTGAGAAGACTATTAAGGCTCAACACGGGGAGATGAAATTTTACAAAAAAATCAGGGAGCTTTCTATAGTGAATTCAGATTCAGATTCGGATTGATGTTGTTAATAAACATGACTTTAAAAAATTCACTTTACAATAAGAAAGAATTCTAATGTTAATCAGATTTCTCAAGTTTATTTGATGTTACGTACTCTGAAATCGTTCATTTTCTTAGGAATTTAATTTTCATTGTTATCGAGGTATGGAGAGACCCCAAAAATTCATTACCACCATGCAATATAAAATGTCATATGCAGTACTGCTACATATGTTCCAAAGACGAATATATGTATTTTTTCCTCAATCCTCCGACCCCATGAAGAGATATAATTTTACAGTATGCAGTCAAATCTCATCTTGCACCCAATGAGTCATTGACAAAACATGCTAATAATGTGTTAAATTAATTTATCTTGGCATACAGGTAAACGCATTTTTTAAGCTCACAAGGTTTTACGCACAAATTAAGGACACTTTCTCATTATGCAAAACTGTGTAACGTGACAACAAAATATATTTTAAAAGAGATATAATCAGTCTTAATTTTGATGTTATTCCATTAGTTTAAACAAAATATTCAAACAAAATAATTGATAGGATCTTTATATGCTATTGGATGATAGTATTTTCCCAAATGTTTTTTTTTTCATTGTTTCTCGTCCAAAGCAGCCGTTTTTATATCTGTTCATTTTAAAGCATATCTTTGCCATGTTTGCCTTTTCTTTATAAAGAAACAATGCAGTCCATGCAACTTCTGTTACAGTATTTTCTGTACATGAAGTAGAAGTATTTCTCACCTGTTCGACTGCTTTCAATGTAAATAAAAATAACATTTTTAGGTTAACTTTCTGAAATCTAGCATCATGAAAAATACCTTCCAATGTCAAATTTCAAGATTTCTACCCATAAGTGTAAAAGAATTCTCTTTTCAATACTAAACATTTACTATGTTGAAAGATTAACAATACTTAATTATTCTATACTTTGACATGATTTCTTACGCAGTTTTGTCATATTTTGGTGCTGTTTTATGACAAAACCAAGTATAGACAATGTGTAAAGTACTTACTAAAAGACTCCTCTGTAAGAAATCAATTTGAGTATTTCAACTTACAGTATAAAAGAAAACTAAATTTACTGATTATAAATACCTACGGTAGAATCATACGCATGTAATTTCATACAATCTATTAAACAGATTACCTTTTAAAAATGGAATTTTATAAAGATAAGATTATCATATTAGAGAAGATGAAAGGTTCTTCTAAAAAATCAATATTTGAAATATGAAATTCCTATATAGTATATACCGTTTCAAAATTAGGGCCAAAGTAAAAATTAGGAATTTTTGTGTAAAAATGGGTCAAACTCCAAGGACAATGTCAAAGAGTTAAGGTTCTTAATATCAAATGAAAGGTTTTGTCACAAGAATTAAATATGTGAAGTATGAAATCCCTAGTTCTTATCCTTCAAGAATTATGGCCAATGTTGTATTTAAAAAGTAGGTCAAACCTCAATGTCAAAGGGTTAAAGTCTTTGGTATCCAATGAAAGGTCTTCTTATAAAGATTACATCTGAGAAATATGTGTCAAAAGGTCAAGGTTGGGGCTCCTCAATGAAAAGTCTTGCCACAAAGAATACAAATATGAAGTATAAAAGCCCTGGTATCTACTGGTCAAAAGATATGAGTAAAACTTTGGAATTTTTGTTTTAAAATGGGCCAAACCCCAAGGTCAAAAGGTTAAGTTAGGTAGTACTCAAAGACAGGTCTTGTCACAGGAAATACACATTTGAAATATGAAAGTCATAGCTCCATAAAATTTAAAGTTATGGGCAAGGTTAAAGTTTTTGCGGACAAACAGACAAAGAAACAGACAGCTAGACAGACAGACGGACATATAGTCAGATAGACAGACATCTAGACAGACAGACGGAAGGACATTTCGTTTATGGGGGCATAATAAGTTGGATAGTATATGTATTTTAAAAAATCTAAGGGCATTTCACTTTAAGTGCATCAAAAATACAATGTAATCGAAAATTTCAGTGTTCCGTGCATAAATCAACACAATAAAGTCTTTCTGTGTTTTTTTTTTTTCATATTCAAAAATACAGTCATTTATACATAATATTCACAATGAGATATACAGGTATACAAAGTTTCTACCGATATTATGTCATCATAGAGCAATTATTTTAATTTTAGGTAGAATGTTATACCAAAAATTGTTATATTTTTTAAATACCTACCTTATAATCATGGCACTAAAACAATATGTAAAGTATAATAATCATAAAATATCTTGTGAGATTGGTTACGGGATAAAATGCCAGCCACAAACGTGTTGTTATTGGTTTACAAAACATCGTTTACTTGTATTTGATTTTCTTATATCTACCACTAAACTCGACCACAAATAGATTGTCTCTAGTGTCTATACATAAACCCCATGGATACTTTAGTTGACAGTTATCGATGTAACAGAGGAACTGTCCGTCCTGATCTAGAATGTGGATACAGTGGTTGTAATAGTCTGATGTCAGGATGTGACATTGACTGTCTGTTGTGATGCCGACTGGTTCAAACGAATATCTCTTTGAAATAGAAGAATGGCCTGAGTATCTGAATCGGAGTTTTCCTGGTTGATTAACCGGCTCCATTGTCAGCTATCCAAGTTCCTGTTCTCACTGATGTATTTAATCGTGTTAAAGTTACCGGATGAGTACAGAGGTTTACCTTCACTATCAAGCTGAATAGTTTGTTTCTCTGTGGAGCCAGAGTAACGAACAACTTTTGATTGTTCTTCAACATCATTGACCATGGTAACCAGGAGGTCACCAGAAGAGGTACTACAGACATAGCGAGGTGTCCACCCCTGTAGTCTGATCACTTCCTGTATCTGTTTATTCTTCACTACGTTTACAGATCTCATACCAGGGTCAGTATAAACTAGATCTCCACTCCCTGTCACTGCTATTTCAAGTGGTATGTTCCCAGGCTTGGTTTTGATTGACTTCATTCGATTTCCCTGGAGACTGTAGAGTTTTATGATTTTATCATCTCCACATGTCCAGATTTCTTCATCACAAAGACAAGAAATACTATATAGTTTATATGCAGTGGATATGGTGTTGATGAGCTCTGGTTCATTAAGCACTGGTTTGACTGGAGGACAGAATACATACTATGGTGTTTTCATTATGTAGCCACGTTCTTCTGTTGTTATGGATAATGCTGACAGAGAACTAAACATTTGAAGAAGCTGTTCTCTGTTGATCTGATGAGGAGAGAAACTTGGTATAGAAACTTTGACTTTAAGAGGTAAACTTCTAAATTCAGCATTCCTGGATTTGTATGTAGATGCTATGGACACATCATGGGGGTCTAATACTTGTAGTTTCTTCAGATCAAGTATGCTCTGTTCTACTTCGAAAGTAATCTGTTTTATTTCAATTTCCAGTTGGTTTAGAACAGCCAGGTGTTTAGTTTTCATCTCATTTATTTCTGATTTCTGTATATTGACAATATTGTCAATTTCTCGGTGCCAGTCTTCTCCTCGTTTGGTGACAGCTGCTGTCAGTTTCTCACAATGTTTTTCCAACTCAAGTTTTTCAGAGTTGAAATCTGATGCAATTTTATCATAGGAAGGTTGTATTCTTTTTTCCAGTTCTCTCAAATCTTTTCTTAAAATTTCTTTAACGAAACTGGGTTTCTGTAAGATATCGAATCTGTTAATTTATGTCCATGATGTTTATCAGAGGAGAGATAGGTAGAACAGACAGGAATGTCACATTTCTCACAGTAAAGTTCACAATGTTTCTGTGTGTGTGATGGACATTTTTGGTAGTTCACGTTAGGAGTAGAACTTTTTTGTTTGTATGGTACAACGGTGTGTATTATGGATGAATCAGAGAGATGCTCCAGTACACTGGCCTTACACAGGTTAATCTGACAAACTTTTCAATGACTCTGTAATGCAGCTGTTTGGCACAGGTCACAGAGTAGAAGTATTTGAGCTCTGTCCAAAGGGTCCATCACTAAGGCATTAGTAAAAAAAAAAAAATTAAGCAAAGACGTGGATCACTGACAACAGAAATTATACTTATACTTATATTATAACAATTATATTAAACAATTATATTAATTATACTTATATTATAACAAAAACAATGGTGAAAAATATAGTTTGTCTGTGAAATTATGACAAAACCGTTTAGAAATGACAAAAATGCCCTATTAATTAATTGTCTTTGTGTTTGTAGTTTTCTTTTTATCAAAAAAGAAAAATGAATTAACACCTCATAATAATATATATTAGTTTGACCTAGAGCGCCTCTTTTGGGCATCAATTAATGTATTCTACTAATTTTTGATCTACTAGTTTACACATGGGTAATGCATTGGTAGTGTGTTAAATCGTAAATATTATCTTGTCTCGCCTTAAGATCCAAAACGTCCTCCCTCATAATCCTACATTTTCTTTCTACGCATTATCCTTGTTTTACCTGTTACCACGTCATGTGCAATTAATACCCGACATATCTTTATCTGTCAATATAAAGATAAAGTTATAATAAGATTTAGATATATCTCGTAAAGGATACTACCTTTTTATTGAATATAAAACTTTGCTTTAGGGGACAACCATTTGATACTTTGTGAGGGAGAAGTAGAGGACTGTCAGATATCAAAAAATGTTCCAAATAACTCGTCTGGACTTGAAGTAAATAAAATGTCCCTGACATCCCACACCATTCTAATTAGAGTTGTAGAATTTGAGGTTTTCCTTTTATATATCTAATTATATCCTTTATGTTGGCGGTTGCCATTCGTCCAGAGTTAACATTTGAACAATTTCAGCTTTTTTCTAAAACCGCTTAACCAAATTCAACCAATTTTGCATATAGAATCTATGGATGAAGAAGAACAACAATTGTGAATGTTATAGCCCTATCCCTCCCCCCTCACGCTGGGGCCTGATGGGGATGGGGGTAAAAACCTTTAAAATTAATGCAACCCCTTAAACTCCTTGACATTGAATAATCATTTTTGAACTGTTAGCATGAATGTAATAAGCATTGATCCTCTACCAAAATTCTGAAATTCATGCCACAGGGTCTGGGGGTCTAGAGCTAGGACAGGGCTATATAGGTTATAAAGTGAAAATAATTATTTCTTTGAAAATCTTTTTCTTTGCTCCTGAGTATTAAACAAAGAAATTAAATGTATAGCTATGCTGAGGAAGTATGTCTTTTCAAAACCACAGAAACATTACCCCCCCCCCCCCCGACATTTAATCCAGTGGCTTATTTGACAGTTTTTAATATATTGGTATTGTCAACACCTGAATAAAACATCATAAAATACTTTTATTACTTATTTCTAATTATTCTAATCTAAAGTTGCATTAATTCAGTCTAAGTCACCTGTTAAGATTCAATACCAAATGAATTGGCATATTTTAGAAAGATCTAAACTGACAATTGAAACATGTTTTGATCTTCAATAAAATTGTATTATAATCAAGATAAATTAAAGGTAACAAACAGCAATCGATCTTTAAAATAGAATTAATTAACGATACAGATAAGAGAACAAAGCATTAACATGGACCCCTGCATAGAAAATTTAGAGGTGGTATCACTTGCAGGAAGCCAAATACATTGACGGGACATATCGTTTTCGATTTCAGTACAAAAACGAAAGCCATACAATTGATTTAAAACATGTCAGTCTAAAGAAGACCATATTAAAATGTAAAACCTAGGTGTTTCATTTTCAAAATAAACTATTCGCTTTATTTAACCACCAACTCCCCCACGCCACCCCCCCCCCCCTCCCTTAAAAAAGAAAACTAGGGAAAGTAGTAATGCAAAGAAATCATTCTTGTTAACGTACATACGTAAGTATATTAGGAAATAAATGCTAATATAGTGTTGATTTAATTCATACATAATGTTTAAAATTCAGTTACTTTTGTTATTTTAAAAATTAATCTATCAATAAAACGGATTTACAGATGTTTCAGTCTCTCTATGGTATCTTCTATTCCAAGCTCACAGACAGAAGTTTGTACATATGACAATTTTGTTCAGTAGTTAGATAGAAAAATAAGTTCTTGGATTTCCTTCAGGCACCTTACAGAAATTAGAGATTGTTTGCGTGTGATGGTCCACGCATTGTATGGAGTAATGTTTTGGACATAGAAACACATCATGTCTCAATAATTATGTTGACAAAGTTGTTAGCTCTCACCAACATACGAAGTTTGATAAAATATATTCAGTTGTTGCTTTGAAATACAAAAGAGGGCACAATGTTTGAAAATAAATGTTTATTGCCTATGTAATGTCTATCTTCGCAAACAAGCAGGAGACTAACCCACCACCCCACCCCTAACATCAAAAATCCAATATTTGCTTGTTTCTTTTTTCAAAATAGTGCTAATTTTTCAGAAATTTAGTATCACTAAGTATAATTGCCCTCTCACTCGACCTACTGACTAGAAATGGCCCGACTCATTTTTTTTTTACATCCCATTACACGATATGTAGTTTCTTAATGATTTATATTCCTTGTGAAATGGTGCTCCGGTGTGATGAAAATTGTAAATTATTTCATATAGTAAACTAGTAAGTACTAAAACAAGGTAATTCATAACGATTTTATGTGTTTAATTTTCTTTGTTTTTCATTGGCGATAATCAAAATTTTGGTAGATAAAATAAGTTGTCCGTGTCAGACTTACAAATTTAAATTTTTAACTTTGATTGTGCTCTCATTTTTCCTTGCCAGGAATCAAAGATGTGAGAATTTACAGTACACTATTAAACAGCTGTTTGATAATAATACTAATATTTCACAATATAACACAATTCCTCTTTTTAAAGTGTTCATATTATTTGAAACATTTTCCAACTGTAATTATCTTCTACATTTTAACATTATTAAGTACCCCCATATTAAGAAGAGGTCTGGAAAAAAATCTGTGCTAAAAAAAAAGACCACGTGCTGCTGTCCTTTAACTACTTTCATGGTTCTTTACACTCATTTTGAAGATTATAGTGCCTTGTTTAGAACTTGAAATTACCATTTAAAAGTTCAAAATTTAGTCATTTTTTCAACATATTGTTGTAGAGAGAACATTATTGCATACTTTGCATATTTTGTTCATGTTTTAAGGCTTTGCTGAATTCTGTAGCTGCGCAGTTCTTAGGAGCGTTTCAAAAGAATTTTTCTGCAAAAATATAGATTATATAAATTATACAAAACATGCATTTAATTATGCATATGTATTGTATCTTTATCATAAGGACTTGAAATTTGATCAAAATGTAATATATTTTAGCCATTTCAAGAAGTGTTAACATTTTTTTCTCTTAGCTCTAAAGGTGGCCGTACATCTCCCCTTATTTCTTGTTTTATACTCGGACATACACATCGTATTCCTTTTGAGATATTGAAGATGCTTTCCCATGTTATGTTTTTTATTGAGCAGTCATTCCAACAATCAATAGAATAATAATACGAGCAACTATTTATACATAAACTTTTATTCATAGATTACGTTATCAATATTATTTTCAATACTATCACACATACACACACACCCTCACACACACACTTACACACACCTCAGTACCAGAAAGAACCTGAATCAAACAAAAAATTCTTGTGTTTCGACATTGAAAAACTTTCTATCACAAACAAGTCATTATTTTAAAAACATTGATTACATATACATGTTTTGATTTTTTTTTTTACTTTACTACTGTTATACTCTGTCACAAATAGGTTGTCTCTGGATGGTCTAAACCACAGTTATCAATATAATGGAGGAACTGTCCGTCCTGATCTAGGATGTGGATACAGCGTTAACTAAGTCTGTTGTCAGGATCTGACTCTGGCTGTCTGTTGTGATGCCGACTGGATTAAATGATGCCCCTGTAGTAGAGGGATGGCCAGTGTATCTAAATCAGAATTCTCCAGACTGATTAACCATCACTACTGCATGGGCTTTAAAGTCAGCCACACAAATATCCAGGTTCCTGTTCTCACTGATGTATTTGTCACCAGATGAATACAGCGGTTTACCTTTACTATCAAACTGTATGGTTTGTTTTTTTTTTTTTTTGAAGCCAGAGTAACCACCCCAGTGGTCTAATCACTTCCTGTATCTGGTCATTCTTCATTATGTTTACAGTTCTTGTACTAGGATCAGTATAAACTAGATCTCCACTTTTTGTCATCGTTATATCACGTGGTATGATCCCAGACTTGGTTTAGATTGACTTCAGTAGTTTGCCCTGGAGGTTGTAGAGTTTCATGATTTTGTCTGACCCACGTGTCCAGATTTCTTCATCACTGAGACATGTAACACTGTATAGTCTTTGATGCCCAGTGTTTATGGTGGTGATGAGCTCTGGTTCATCAGGCAGTGGTATGATTGTGAAGCCTTTTTCTTCTCTTTTAATGGATAATGCTGACAGAGAACCAAACATTTGATGGAGCTGTTCTGTATTGATCTGTTGAGGAGAGAAACAACATGGTAATGAAACCTTTAATTTAGGAGGCAAGCTTCTGAATTCTGCATTTCTGGATTTATATGTAGATGATATGGAGACATCATCGTGGTCTAATATTAGTATTTTCTTCAGATCAATTAGGCTCTTATTTACTTCAGAAGTAATCTTTTTAATTTCAATTTCCTGTTTATATAGAGCAGCCAGGTGTATAGATTTCATCTCATCAATTTCAGATTTCTGTTTGTTGACAATGATGCTAATTTCTCTGTGCCAGTCTTCTCCTTGTTTGGTGACAGCTGTTATCGTTTTCTTGTAATTTTTTTTCAGATTAAGATTTTCAGAGTTTAAATCTGATATAATTTCTTTATATGCAGGATATATTTTTTCTTCTAGTTCTTTTAAGTCCTTGTTTGAAATTTCTTGAATGAAGCTTGGACTTTGTAAGATTTTAATGACCCTACAGTACGGTGGAGATAATGTCCAGCATTGTGATTTTGTGCGAGGCTATGAAGGCAGAACGACAATGTGTTTTTTGTAACGTAAAGAACCACGAACGATAGTATTGTTCTCCCGCCTACCTCTAAGTCGTTTCTCAAAAGTTAACATATTCGAACGATTTTCGAATTTTTTTTTATAGATTTTTATATGAAATTTCATAAAATGTTACTTATTTGGGATACCAAAGAAAAATAACTATAATTTTGGTTAAACTTGTGTTTTTCACGATAGAAATCAACGGAAAACGGAAAATAATTTTAAAACACCCCCCCCCCTCCGTGAAACAAAAATTCAAAAATGTAATGGCCAAATTGCCATTAAAATTGAATTTAATGGGTGCAAAATGTAGGCGGGAATCAAAAGTTAGAGTTCGTAGTTCTTCTGTTAGGTGTGTCTGGGAAAGCATTCATTGGGAAAAACATAATGTTCAAAGTCAGCTAGATGTAATTATTAGGACTTCAATTTTCAATAGAAAAAACATATTTGCTATTCCAAGTCCTTCTGGATCCCAGTTGCAGTACTTGTTCTTGTTAGTGCAATGTTGGGTTTTTTTTATTAGCAGTCACCTTGCATTCTAAAACCCCTAAGCATACATCTTCTCACACAAAACACCATGAAATGCTTGATAAGTCCCAATAACTTCTTTATACTATATGCAATTCAACCTCAATATCATGAAGTTTTTTCTGGCTCCATCGACTCCAGAGGGCAAAGTTAAACTGTATAAAAAATTAAATTATAATTTGGCAGAAATTTCTCGATCGATCCTACCATTTAAACTGCTAATATGTATATGAAATCCAACGGTCTTTCGACATTACATAATCACGCGTTCCGGATTACATGTTCATATACTGTATACAGGGTTATTTTCGCCCCGTGTTAATTTCGCCCTTTTGCACTTGCGAACAATTTTGCCCCGTTTTAAATTCACCCAGTCATAGTTTTGTTTAAGAAATTATGCTGTGTATTTTGAATTCGCACCGTTTTAAATTCGCCCAATCAGGAAGAGGGCGAAAGGGGCGAAAATAAAACGGGGGCGAAAATTTCCCTGTATACAGTACTTAAAATGTGAAAGTAGTGAGCACACACATAAAGAAATAATATTTAAATCCATTAGAGTTTAGCGTACAGGGACTTTTGAGCCAAAGGCGCAAAAATTACTATAAAATATTCTCGTTTTACAGTATATTATTTCCATTATTTAAACACTGAATTGACGAATAAATTCTCCTTTATTTCCCGATCAAGACAGGGAGCACACGGTGGATGTGACCGGTCAGCAGGGAATGCTCCCTTCTCCATGGCACTTGATCCCACCTCTGATGTTTTAGACTGAAGTCTGTGCTTGTCCTGATCCTAATCTGAATTGTTTTATGGACATTTGATCTTGAATATACAACATGTATACTGTAAGTTATCTCCATATGTTTAATTCCAGAAAAGATTACATAATATTTAAATCTTTTTTTTCATGGCCCTCAATATTGTTCAAGATGAATAAATAAAGCACACAAGGGATGCATGTATCGATATCTATGATATTTGTTGAGTGTACATTTATATAAAATGGTTTCACTATCAAAGGTAAAATTCTCCACTTTTTTCTCAGTTATGCATTTCAGGGGTGCAATTGTATATGACACACCCTGTTCTCACAAATATATTTAATATAACTGGTTGAATACAAAGATTTAGCTTTATTATCACACTGAATGTTTTGTTTCTCTGTTGAGCCAGAGTAACGAACAACTTTTGATTGGTAATTATCATCACTGAGCATGGAAACCAGGAGGTCACAAGAGGAGGTACTACAGAGGCCAAAAGGTCACCAGTTCTGTAGTCTGATCACCTCCTCTATCTCTTTTTCTTCACAATGTTCGCAGTTCTATCATTGAAATCAGAATACACCAGATAATCGGCTTTTGTCGCTTCGATTACTGATTCAGAAGTGTTGCATTTTGACTTTGTTGATATTGACTTGAGTAGTGATCCCCGATTGATGCTGTAAATTTTCATAGTGCTGTCATTTTCATTTGTCCAGATTTCTTCATCACTCAGGCAGGCAACATTGTAAAGTTTGTTATACCCAGTGTCTATAAAACCGTTGACTGTCTCTGGTTCATTAATTGAGCCATTCTTTGATTGCAGGAAAAATAAGAGATTCTGATGATTTCTGTGTTTTCTTCTTGCTTAAGCCATGTTCATCTGAACTAAACTAACTACACGATAAGGCTCCAAACAGTTTATTGAGTTCTTTACCTATGATTTTTCTGGGAATAAATTTGGGTAAAGAATGAGCGATTACTCATAGAAGATTTCTATATATAATAATATTGGATATGCCACTTACCAGTTTGGACGAGTCATTGGTGTTTAAAGCAATTTCAATTGATTCGATTTCATCACTAATGTTAGAAATTGTCTTGTTTATACCATCCAGATATTCCTGTAAAGTTTGTTTCCGTGTTTTTCTCATCTTATCAACTGCAGTTTTAAGTTTGTAAACAATGTTGTCAATTTCTTTGTGCCAATCCTCTCCATGTTTTGTTATTGTTGTTGAGAGTAATTCATAATCCTCTTCAAACTGAAGCGTCTCCATATGAGGGAAAATTATTGAGAGGGATGTTAAGCACTATACAATCAATCAATCTTCTAACTGACTTATTCTGTGTTGTACATCAGAGGCAATGTCCTTGCACTTTGGATAAATCGTCATATTTAATTCAAATTGTTCTCTGATGAGTGTATTTTCTTCCGTAACT
>NW_026928033.1:22500-33349 GCF_032062105.1 Saccostrea cuccullata | reverse complement strand
ACTTTGGATATTGATCATTTTACAAGATGTTATTTTTCTTAAACTTGTTAAAAACATTAGGTCTAGAAATATCAAATTATTGAAATGAAATTTGTTCATTGGGGTCATAATTCTTCGAAATGTCTAATATTTAATTATGTTCCATGAAAAAGTGAAAATTTCTCCCAATTACTCCATCTCCCTCCAGCTTTGAAATAGAAATTTCACGTTTTGCAACTTTTATTTTGCTTGCCAGGAAATTGTCTTTGTAAAAGAGAAATCATAACAACAGGACAGGTTTAAAACTAGTCCCGTCCTCTAATTAACTCATCACGTACAGCGTTCACAGTCTCAGTTACATCAAAGAGCGATCGCTAGCTTTGTGTATTGGATGCCATCAAAAACCGGTTTTTGAAATGCCGTCTCAACACTGAGCGCGTGCAGACTTGGACATTCACAGAAAGTCATCGGAGAGAGAAGACGTGGAAAAGGTAGGCAGAATACTTCATAGTTAGCTTAGATTTTTTTTAACTCTAATTTGATACAGGTCAAATGGATTGTTTTTTACTGTGGTCCCACCTTTTATGGAAAAAAAATCCTTGATTCAATCCATGGTAGAAAATTGCGCTGGTATCTGAATACTCTCATTATCTTGCATTATTTTTGCACTGAGTTTGTTTTATAAATTTCTGCCAAAAACTTGACTGCATACATAGTGTAAATTAAGAATACGCGGTTAAAGCACATCTACATTAAATAAATGGTTTGGTTTAAAATAACTTAAATTTGATCAAAATAAGAGAAAGAAAAGAAATACATTTAACCATATAATGATGACCCAAAACAAATAATAACTTAGCTTATAAACATAAGTAAGTAATAATTATTCGGAAGATTTCAATTTAAACTATATCTAATTAATAGATGAATCTCAAATCCTAAACCTGGAAAAGAGGAAATACGATATCCCATGTTTATTTCTTTTAAGATTTTAAGAACTGATACTTAACAAACGGCTTTCAGGGGAATATATATTACATTTTACCCCTCTAAATAATGTGATAAGATCATTTGCAACAGTTATAGTATATTTTATTTTTATTTTTGGTTCTTTTTGTTTATTATAGTTGGAACGTTATCGCTGAAGGTTACAAAATAACGCTTCTGTATTTGGAGCTCTTTTGTGTTTGGAACTCTTCAGTGTCTGGAGCTCTTTTGTGTTTGTGTTAGGGACTCTTTTGCGCGTCTAAAACAGAGAAGATTTCCAATACACACTAGCTGCGGGGTTAGCGTCGTCATATAGAACAGTCTAAACACAAAGTGTCACGAACGCAGCAGAATATGGACGAAAAGGAAAGAAAACGCTAAAAGGTAAGCAATTAAGTTTTTGCTAGAATAATTTAGAATTGATATTTAAAAATAGTTTCTTCTACGTACAATTTCTTTTGATATGTATACTCCAAATTCACATATTTTCGTGTGTCAAAATGAATTTGTTCTTCTGGTTTTCATTTCATGCTTAAATGACAAATAATTATTTAAGCTTCAACAATTTTTGACAATAGAACTGACGTAAAGGTTTTAAAACTCTCTATGAAAAAAATCTATCAGTAAAACTTGACCTACAATGATCACGTGATTTTTTGGGGGCATTGACAAGATGCAACTTACCAGGTAGTTACAATAAAAGCCCCATTACCCTACCCGTAACAAAGAGTCAAAGCTGAATCAATAAGCTAATAAACATTCTTTAGAGTAAGAGTTGTACCAAAATGTATGATAGAAAAGAGGGGTTAGGGAGCGGAAGGGAATTATTCTTGTTATACGAAATTAAATTATTATTTTTACTGTAACATTTCCTTCCTTGTGATTTGAATAATTTCTCTATATATCCAAACAAATGATTTCGAAGCAAGATTTGGACAAAAGGGTATAAAACCTCAATATGTAATAATATTTGACTCGAATAGATCAGTAATTAATCATCGACTTTCAACTTTAGAAAAATTAAAAAGAGCTATAAAATGAACGATTCCATCGGGAATCGAACTCGGCACCCCTTAATCTGAAGTCCGCTGCTCTACCTACTGAGCCAAAGTGTATGATGGAAATAACAAAATAAACTTTGATACTTCGCTACACAAAGTATTAAGATAAAAAAAACAATAACCACGCCTACTGAAATCACGTGACAAAAATTGACATTGACGAGATGACTCCGGAGCGATCTTCGTAAAACCCCCTATACCCTAACCCTAACCCTAACCCTAACCCGATCTTCGTAAAACCCCCTATACCCTAACCCTAACCCTAACCCCTAACCCTAACCCTAACCCTAACCCTGTATCTTAAACTTAACCTGGTATCTTAAACCTAACCTAGTATCTTAAACTTAACCTGGTATCTTTAACCTAACCTAGTATCTTAAACTGAACCTGGTATTTTTCACCTAACCTGGTATCTTAAACCTTACCTGGCATCTTAAACCTAATCTGGTAAATTAAACCTAATCTGGTATCTCAAACTTAACCTGGTATCTTAAACCATTATTGGTATCTTAAACTTAACTTGGTATCTTAAACCTTACATTGTGTCTTAACCTTAAGCTTGTATATTAAACATTACCATAATCTTAAACTAGTTTCTTAAACCTAACCTGGTATCTTAAACTTAACCTGGTATCTTAAACCTAACCTAATATCTTAAACCTAACCTGTTATTTTAAACCTAAACTAATATCTTAAACCTAACCTGTTATTTTAAACCTAACCTGGTATCTAAAACCTAACCTGGTATCTTAAACCTAACCTGGTAAATTTAAGCATAACCGGGGATCTGAAACCTAACCGGTATCTTAAACTTTACGTGGTATCTCAAACCTAACCTGGTATCTTAAACTTAAATTGGCATCTTAAACTAAACTTGGTATCTTAAACCTTACCTGGTATCTTAAACCTAGCCTTGTATTTAAACATTACCTTAATCTTAAACAAGTTTTCTAAATCTAACCTGGTATCTTAAACCTAACCTGGTATCGAAAACTTTACCTGATTTATTAAACCTAATCTGGTAACTTAAACCTAACCTGGTATCTTAAACCTTACCTGGTATCTTAAACCTTACCTGGTATCTTAAACCTTACCTGGTATCTTAAACTATACCTTTATCTTAAACGGGTTTCAAAAACTTAACCTGGTATCTTAAACCTAACCTGGTATCAAAAACTTAACCTGGTATCTGAAACCTAACCTGGTAACTTAAACCTAACCTGGTATCTTAAACCTAACCTGGTATCTAAAACTTTACCTGGTCTTAAACTAATATGGTATCTTTAAGGAAGATATAAAATATTATTTTCTGGTTTTTGTTAACAAGAAAAGTTAATACTTTGGATATTGATCATTTTACAAGATGTTATTTTTCTTAAACTTGTTAAAAACATTAGGTCTAGAAATATCAAATTATTGAAATGAAATTTGTTCATTGGGGTCATAATTCTTCGAAATGTCTAATATTTAATTATGTTCCATGCGCAGATCTCGAGGGGTTGCGGTGGTCGGTCGACCCCCCCCCCCCGCCCCATCCCTTGAATTTTTAAAGATATTTTATTGATAAAAAAGCCAGTAAAAAGTGATCTTTTGACCGCCCCGACTAAAAACGGAGACTGTTTTTGTGACGCACACCCAGTTTAATTTTGTACAAGAAGTAATAGATATTAAAGCATTAGAATTCATTACTTGTCAGCAAATATCTGTCAACCCCCCCCCGTCTACCTATGTTTTTTACCTTTGTGTGTGTGCGTGTGTGTGTGTGTGTGTTTTCGCTTATCATCAAATTTCTCCCAATTACTCCATCTCCCTCCAGCTTTGAAATAGAAATTTCACGTTTTGCAACTTTTATTTTGCTTGCCAGGAAATTGTCTTTGTAAAAGAGAAATCATAACAACAGGACAGGTTTAAAACTAGTCCCGTCCTCTAATTAACTCATCACGTACAGCGTTCACAGTCTCAGTTACATCAAAGAGCGATCGCTAGCTTTGTGTATTGGATGCCATCAAAAACCGGTTTTTGAAATGCCGTCTCAACACTGAGCGCGTGCAGACTTGGACATTCACAGAAAGTCATCGGAGAGAGAAGACGTGGAAAAGGTAGGCAGAATACTTCATAGTTAGCTTAGATTTTTTTTTTAACTCTAATTTGATACAGGTCAAATGGATTGTTTTTTACTGTGGTCCCACCTTTTATGGAAAAAAAATCCTTGATTCAATCCATGGTAGAAAATTGCGCTGGTATCTGAATACTCTCATTATCTTGCATTATTTTTGCACTGAGTTTGTTTTATAAATTTCTGCCAAAAACTTGACTGCATACATAGTGTAAATTAAGAATACGCGGTTAAAGCACATCTACATTAAATAAATGGTTTGGTTTAAAATAACTTAAATTTGATCAAAATAAGAGAAAGAAAAGAAATACATTTAACCATATAATGATGACCCAAAACAAATAATAACTTAGCTTATAAACATAAGTAAGTAATAATTATTCGGAAGATTTCAATTTAAACTATATCTAATTAATAGATGAATCTCAAATCCTAAACCTGGAAAAGAGGAAATACGATATCCCATGTTTATTTCTTTTAAGATTTTAAGAACTGATACTTAACAAACGGCTTTCAGGGGAATATATATTACATTTTACCCCTCTAAATAATGTGATAAGATCATTTGCAACAGTTATAGTATATTTTATTTTTATTTTTGGTTCTTTTTGTTTATTATAGTTGGAACGTTATCGCTGAAGGTTACAAAATAACGCTTCTGTATTTGGAGCTCTTTTGTGTTTGGAACTCTTCAGTGTCTGGAGCTCTTTTGTGTTTGTGTTAGGGACTCTTTTGCGCGTCTAAAACAGAGAAGATTTCCAATACACACTAGCTGCGGGGTTAGCGTCGTCATATAGAACAGTCTAAACACAAAGTGTCACGAACGCAGCAGAATATGGACGAAAAGGAAAGAAAACGCTAAAAGGTAAGCAATTAAGTTTTTGCTAGAATAATTTAGAATTGATATTTAAAAATAGTTTCTTCTACGTACAATTTCTTTTGATATGTATACTCCAAATTCACATATTTTCGTGTGTCAAAATGAATTTGTTCTTCTGGTTTTCATTTCATGCTTAAATGACAAATAA
The DNA here is from genome assembly GCF_032062105.1 of Saccostrea cuccullata. Taxonomy (NCBI): domain Eukaryota; kingdom Metazoa; phylum Mollusca; class Bivalvia; order Ostreida; family Ostreidae; genus Saccostrea; species Saccostrea cuccullata. Next base: position 28,178 of record NW_026928033.1, on the reverse strand, counting down.
TTATTTAAGCTTCAACAATTTTTGACAATAGAACTGACGTAAAGGTTTTAAAACTCTCTATGAAAAAAATCTATCAGTAAAACTTGACCTACAATGATCACGTGATTTTTTGGGGGCATTGACAAGATGCAACTTACCAGGTAGTTACAATAAAAGCCCCATTACCCTACCCGTAACAAAGAGTCAAAGCTGAATCAATAAGCTAATAAACATTCTTTAGAGTAAGAGTTGTACCAAAATGTATGATAGAAAAGAGGGGTTAGGGAGCGGAAGGGAATTATTCTTGTTATACGAAATTAAATTATTATTTTTACTGTAACATTTCCTTCCTTGTGATTTGAATAATTTCTCTATATATCCAAACAAATGATTTCGAAGCAAGATTTGGACAAAAGGGTATAAAACCTCAATATGTAATAATATTTGACTCGAATAGATCAGTAATTAATCATCGACTTTCAACTTTAGAAAAATTAAAAAGAGCTATAAAATGAACGATTCCATCGGGAATCGAACTCGGCACCCCTTAATCTGAAGTCCGCTGCTCTACCTACTGAGCCAAAGTGTATGATGGAAATAACAAAATAAACTTTGATACTTCGCTACACAAAGTATTAAGATAAAAAAAACAATAACCACGCCTACTGAAATCACGTGACAAAAATTGACATTGACGAGATGACTCCGGAGCGATCTTCGTAAAACCCCCTATACCCTAACCCTAACCCTAACCCTAACCCGATCTTCGTAAAACCCCCTATACCCTAACCCTAACCCTAACCCCTAACCCTAACCCTAACCCTAACCCGGTATCTTAAACTTAACCTGGTATCTTAAACCTAACCTAGTATCTTAAACTTAACCTGGTATCTTTAACCTAACCTAGTATCTTAAACTGAACCTGGTATTTTTCACCTAACCTGGTATCTTAAACCTTACCTGGCATCTTAAACCTAATCTGGTAAATTAAACCTAATCTGGTATCTCAAACTTAACCTGGTATCTTAAACCATTATTGGTATCTTAAACTTAACTTGGTATCTTAAACCTTACATTGTGTCTTAACCTTAAGCTTGTATATTAAACATTACCATAATCTTAAACTAGTTTCTTAAACCTAACCTGGTATCTTAAACTTAACCTGGTATCTTAAACCTAACCTAATATCTTAAACCTAACCTGTTATTTTAAACCTAAACTAATATCTTAAACCTAACCTGTTATTTTAAACCTAACCTGGTATCTAAAACCTAACCTGGTATCTTAAACCTAACCTGGTAAATTTAAGCATAACCGGGGATCTGAAACCTAACCGGTATCTTAAACTTTACGTGGTATCTCAAACCTAACCTGGTATCTTAAACTTAAATTGGCATCTTAAACTAAACTTGGTATCTTAAACCTTACCTGGTATCTTAAACCTAGCCTTGTATCTTAAACATTACCTTAATCTTAAACAAGTTTTCTAAATCTAACCTGGTATCTTAAACCTAACCTGGTATCGAAAACTTTACCTGATTTATTAAACCTAATCTGGTAACTTAAACCTAACCTGGTATCTTAAACCTTACCTGGTATCTTAAACCTTACCTGGTATCTTAAACCTTACCTGGTATCTTAAACTATACCTTTATCTTAAACGGGTTTCAAAAACTTAACCTGGTATCTTAAACCTAACCTGGTATCAAAAACTTAACCTGGTATCTGAAACCTAACCTGGTAACTTAAACCTAACCTGGTATCTTAAACCTAACCTGGTATCTCTAAAACTTTACCTGGTCTTAAACTAATATGGTATCTTTAAGGAAGATATAAAATATTATTTTCTGGTTTTTGTTAACAAGAAAAGTTAATACTTTGGATATTGATCATTTTACAAGATGTTATTTTTCTTAAACTTGTTAAAAACATTAGGTCTAGAAATATCAAATTATTGAAATGAAATTTGTTCATTGGGGTCATAATTCTTCGAAATGTCTAATATTTAATTATGTTCCATGCGCAGATCTCGAGGGGTTGCGGTGGTCGGTCGACCCCCCCCCCCCCCCGCCCCATCCCTTGAATTTTTAAAGATATTTTATTGATAAAAAAGCCAGTAAAAAGTGATCTTTTGACCGCCCCGACTAAAAACGGAGACTGTTTTTGTGACGCACACCCAGTTTAATTTTGTACAAGAAGTAATAGATATTAAAGCATTAGAATTCATTACTTGTCAGCAAATATCTGTCAACCCCCCCGTCTACCTATGTTTTTTACCTTTGTGTGTGTGCGTGTGTGTGTGTGTGTGTTTTCGCTTATCATCAAATTTCTCCCAATTACTCCATCTCCCTCCAGCTTTGAAATAGAAATTTCACGTTTTGCAACTTTTATTTTGCTTGCCAGGAAATTGTCTTTGTAAAAGAGAAATCATAACAACAGGACAGGTTTAAAACTAGTCCCGTCCTCTAATTAACTCATCACGTACAGCGTTCACAGTCTCAGTTACATCAAAGAGCGATCGCTAGCTTTGTGTATTGGATGCCATCAAAAACCGGTTTTTGAAATGCCGTCTCAACACTGAGCGCGTGCAGACTTGGACATTCACAGAAAGTCATCGGAGAGAGAAGACGTGGAAAAGGTAGGCAGAATACTTCATAGTTAGCTTAGATTTTTTTTAACTCTAATTTGATACAGGTCAAATGGATTGTTTTTTACTGTGGTCCCACCTTTTATGGAAAAAAAATCCTTGATTCAATCCATGGTAGAAAATTGCGCTGGTATCTGAATACTCTCATTATCTTGCATTATTTTTGCACTGAGTTTGTTTTATAAATTTCTGCCAAAAACTTGACTGCATACATAGTGTAAATTAAGAATACGCGGTTAAAGCACATCTACATTAAATAAATGGTTTGGTTTAAAATAACTTAAATTTGATCAAAATAAGAGAAAGAAAAGAAATACATTTAACCATATAATGATGACCCAAAACAAATAATAACTTAGCTTATAAACATAAGTAAGTAATAATTATTCGGAAGATTTCAATTTAAACTATATCTAATTAATAGATGAATCTCAAATCCTAAACCTGGAAAAGAGGAAATACGATATCCCATGTTTATTTCTTTTAAGATTTTAAGAACTGATACTTAACAAACGGCTTTCAGGGGAATATATATTACATTTTACCCCTCTAAATAATGTGATAAGATCATTTGCAACAGTTATAGTATATTTTATTTTTATTTTTGGTTCTTTTTGTTTATTATAGTTGGAACGTTATCGCTGAAGGTTACAAAATAACGCTTCTGTATTTGGAGCTCTTTTGTGTTTGGAACTCTTCAGTGTCTGGAGCTCTTTTGTGTTTGTGTTAGGGACTCTTTTGCGCGTCTAAAACAGAGAAGATTTCCAATACACACTAGCTGCGGGGTTAGCGTCGTCATATAGAACAGTCTAAACACAAAGTGTCACGAACGCAGCAGAATATGGACGAAAAGGAAAGAAAACGCTAAAAGGTAAGCAATTAAGTTTTTGCTAGAATAATTTAGAATTGATATTTAAAAATAGTTTCTTCTACGTACAATTTCTTTTGATATGTATACTCCAAATTCACATATTTTCGTGTGTCAAAATGAATTTGTTCTTCTGGTTTTCATTTCATGCTTAAATGACAAATAATTATTTAAGCTTCAACAATTTTTGACAATAGAACTGACGTAAAGGTTTTAAAACTCTCTATGAAAAAAATCTATCAGTAAAACTTGACCTACAATGATCACGTGATTTTTTGGGGGCATTGACAAGATGCAACTTACCAGGTAGTTACAATAAAAGCCCCATTACCCTACCCGTAACAAAGAGTCAAAGCTGAATCAATAAGCTAATAAACATTCTTTAGAGTAAGAGTTGTACCAAAATGTATGATAGAAAAGAGGGGTTAGGGAGCGGAAGGGAATTATTCTTGTTATACGAAATTAAATTATTATTTTTACTGTAACATTTCCTTCCTTGTGATTTGAATAATTTCTCTATATATCCAAACAAATGATTTCGAAGCAAGATTTGGACAAAAGGGTATAAAACCTCAATATGTAATAATATTTGACTCGAATAGATCAGTAATTAATCATCGACTTTCAACTTTAGAAAAATTAAAAAGAGCTATAAAATGAACGATTCCATCGGGAATCGAACTCGGCACCCCTTAATCTGAAGTCCGCTGCTCTACCTACTGAGCCAAAGTGTATGATGGAAATAACAAAATAAACTTTGATACTTCGCTACACAAAGTATTAAGATAAAAAAAACAATAACCACGCCTACTGAAATCACGTGACAAAAATTGACATTGACGAGATGACTCCGGAGCGATCTTCGTAAAACCCCCTATACCCTAACCCTAACCCTAACCCTAACCCTAACCCTAACCCTAACCCTAACCCTAACCCTAACCCTAACCCTAACCCTAACCCTATACCCTAACCCTAACCCTAACCCTAACCCTAACCCTAACCCTAACCCTAACCCTAACCCTATCTTAAACTTAACCTGGTATCTTAAACCTAACCTAGTATCTTAAACTTAACCTGGTATCTTTAACCTAACCTAGTATCTTAAACTGAACCTGGTATTTTTCACCTAACCTGGTATCTTAAACCTTACCTGGCATCTTAAACCTAATCTGGTAAATTAAACCTAATCTGGTATCTCAAACTTAACCTGGTATCTTAAACCATTATTGGTATCTTAAACTTAACTTGGTATCTTAAACCTTACATTGTGTCTTAACCTTAAGCTTGTATATTAAACATTACCATAATCTTAAACTAGTTTCTTAAACCTAACCTGGTATCTTAAACTTAACCTGGTATCTTAAACCTAACCTAATATCTTAAACCTAACCTGTTATTTTAAACCTAAACTAATATCTTAAACCTAACCTGTTATTTTAAACCTAACCTGGTATCTAAAACCTAACCTGGTATCTTAAACCTAACCTGGTAAATTTAAGCATAACCGGGGATCTGAAACCTAACCGGTATCTTAAACTTTACGTGGTATCTCAAACCTAACCTGGTATCTTAAACTTAAATTGGCATCTTAAACTAAACTTGGTATCTTAAACCTTACCTGGTATCTTAAACCTAGCCTTGTATCTTAAACATTACCTTAATCTTAAACAAGTTTTCTAAATCTAACCTGGTATCTTAAACCTAACCTGGTATCGAAAACTTTACCTGATTTATTAAACCTAATCTGGTAACTTAAACCTAACCTGGTATCTTAAACCTTACCTGGTATCTTAAACCTTACCTGGTATCTTAAACCTTACCTGGTATCTTAAACTATACCTTTATCTTAAACGGGTTTCAAAAACTTAACCTGGTATCTTAAACCTAACCTGGTATCAAAAACTTAACCTGGTATCTGAAACCTAACCTGGTAACTTAAACCTAACCTGGTATCTTAAACCTAACCTGGTATCTAAAACTTTACCTGGTCTTAAACTAATATGGTATCTTTAAGGAAGATATAAAATATTATTTTCTGGTTTTTGTTAACAAGAAAAGTTAATACTTTGGATATTGATCATTTTACAAGATGTTATTTTTCTTAAACTTGTTAAAAACATTAGGTCTAGAAATATCAAATTATTGAAATGAAATTTGTTCATTGGGGTCATAATTCTTCGAAAT
>NW_026928033.1:7500-17500 GCF_032062105.1 Saccostrea cuccullata | reverse complement strand
AAGTTTTACTGTAGCAGGAATGCATTGACCTTTAACCTGAAAAGTCAATAGAGGTGTTAAGATATTCATGGACAACAATGGTATAGCAAAAATTGTGCTGATCTTTGACCTGAAAATCAAAATATATGAAGTTTGTTTAATTAACCTATCCATGAAGTTTGGTGAATATTAACTAAACAATTGTCCAATTAAACAAGATGTCCACATCTCTTTGACCTTTTGACTAAAAACTTAATAAGGTCATTTATTTACCTTTGTTTGACTTTGATGAGTATCTTATATGTTGGATATATTAACAAGACACAATCTAATCTGAGTAAAGAGGAAACCTGGAAAAGCTTTTATCCCTTTGTATGAACAAATTAATTGATGTCATGCAGATATCTTAACCAAAATATCAGAACAATCTGATGACCCTTAAATATAAAGTTCTCATTATACTAGTCAGAAACTATTAGTCTACCTGTCAAACAAAAAATTTGAATGTCAACTCAACAAAGTAAGTAGGGTTCCTTTTCTTCAAAAAGTAAAATTTTGATGGATTGGGTGAGTGTTTGTTACTTTATGCCTATAAAGAAAAATATATGCCCTCCATTTTGACTGTATGGATTAAGAACTGTTTATATAATTGAATCAAACTTATTTCTTTCATGTCATTCTTAATGTCATAGTACCCATCATTCATAATATGTACAAGTCTCAATCCTAATAGATGAATCCACATTTTGTTTTTATTTCACATCACTTGGCGGCCATATTTGAGGGAAACTCAGAATTCTCTGTCCATGTTAATTTATGGTGTATACCTTCATCATTTGACATAACTCATTTGCTTTTTGTATTTTGATTGCCTAAATCAGAGCTATTCATACATAGAAACAGGACTAAAAATGAATACAGTGAATTTATGGCAATAATACCTACATGTTTGATACATAAAGAGAAATATATTTTTTCATTTCTTTTTTACCTTTGGATTGACCCTGAATAGAGATACCATTTACTTTTTGGCAAGAGTAAACTATATACTGCTTGACTAAACATGGTTTGTATATTGAAATATGAAATGGTTTCTTTAATGCTTAAATCATTATACTCCTACTGTCCTAGTGAGAATTATGCTCAATCAACTTTGTGAAATATTCCCAACTTCCAATGCTTCTTATTTACATTTAAAAAAAAAAAAACTGACTCAAATAAAATTGTTTGTTTTCTCATTTATTTTACAAGGAATTACATGCTAACAGTGAATCTAATCATTTTTTAAACTGGTTAAAGTAATGTTTACAATTGTCTAAAAATGCTCAAATGCAAGTTTATTTCATAAACAAATACCTTAAGTGTATAGACTAAATGTACTTATAGATTCAATATATAGACTAACCCCTTATAAATAGTAAAAATCATTTCTTAAACCTGATTTTCTTACCTATTCTCTCATGCATTACCTAATTTGAGTTGAGTATTCTCAAATTATTGATTACATGAACAAACAAATTTAAGACAAAACCACAATATATGCTGAATGCCCTGAAATGAAATGGTTACATATGTAAGATATGTAAGATGTGTAACACATCATGTACAACTTTTAAGTCTACAAAATTTTAAGTTAACCATATTATACAATAAGACTACTTTTTTCAAAGTTATGAGAAATTCTCCACAAAAAATGTATTTATGCAAAAGATAAATGTTAGGATACAATTTTAAAATACATTTTACATGAATCACATAGAGAACATATCAAATCATTTCTTTGTGGTTGTTTTCCATTGGAACATCTGTGAACAAACATTCTGTTTTGTCTTTTTTATTGATACATAAAAAGCGTCCAAAAATCATTTGGAATTGTTGTGTTAAACCCTGATACTCAGAATTTTAAGTGTTTTCTGATGTGTGCACTACTTAGAAATGTTTACAATGTAACAAAGATGAAACTCATAATTGATTTAATCAGCAATTATAAAGTCATCAGGTTTACACATGCTTTTCTAACACATCATGTACATTTTTTTTTTCTACTAGTATGTCTTTGTTCACAAAAAAAAAAATGAAATCAACAGTACTTAGCATTCCATATTAAGAAATATGAACTCTAGCTATTAAAAATCTAAAAGTATATTTGTGCATCAATGCAATATGTTTAACAAAACAATCTCTGTCACTGTGATGAAAATTGTCTTCTTCATATAACATGCAGATGAAGAACTTCTTTGGATGATGTCATTTTCACATTTAGAAAAGAAACTAATTCAACTAAAACTAAAAGACAGTCATTAAAATTTTAAGGACATTAAAGGATGATATCAAGACTGAACTCCAGGAATTGATAAAATTCTACAATTATCATCCAAAGATGTATATGTTTGGATTTATTTTTTAATTCACAAGCAAATGATATGCTGCCATTTAATCTTTCAAACTTAAATTCTATACTTTTGATTTAAAAATTTCAAAATCTAGAGGAGTCTTCCCAATACCTATCTACATGTATTTATGACTGAAGGTATGTAAATCACCAGAGTTGCTGAACTGCACCATTTGAATAAAAGTCATATCCACATTCTTGACTTTTTTCCCTAAACCTTATTTCAAAACATAAATTATTCCAACCAGTCTTTATCTACGCAGTGATAATAAATTTTTTACAGAATTCTAAGGTATTACATAGTAATAGTCTTTAAACATCCTTGAACATAGTGCATATGATTTACATTTCAATCCTTTCCTAAGAATTTGCACCTAATTTTTATAAAGTCTATAAGTTATCACACAATGTTTAAGTTATTGCATTACAGGATTCAAATCAGTAATCTCAGTTAGTAACTAACTTTTACCCAGGAGTAAATGATCCAAAAAATCTATAGAAATATCTTATTGATTCTTCATCTGTGTACTTATGATGTGAAGTTTGTAAGTTACAAATTATTGTCAAAGAAGTCATCTCAATAATCTTATGCTTTGACCTTGACAAAGTGTCCTAAACAACAAAGTGTATTCCTACAAACATTCAATATGTAATTAGTATGATGAATATGATATGATAAAGATATTCAAGATATTATTAAACCACAGATTATGGGACACTTGCATCTTTATTGGGGGTCTTATTGAGACCAATTTTAAATTCAAAATTAAAAAATGATACATACACAAACAAAATATATTTACCATTCCAGGAAAGTTAAATAATAATATTAAATCCAGCATCTGAATATCTGTGTAATTTCTAGGGGGTTATAGAAATAAGATGAAAAATAAAAGGTTTAAATGTATACTTCTCATACATAACAACAGTCTTCAATAGAAATTGGTAAAAATAAAAGTCACATTCAGATACTTTGAGGTCTGTGAGAATTAATTTTTAAAGAGTTCATGCTATCAGAAAATCATATTTTCAATACAATTGTACTTGATTTGACTAGATCTCAGTTTAATAAATAGGTACATCTTATCCATAGTCAGTGTCTGACAGTAAAAAGATACAATCCTGTTACTTTGTCATCCCGTAAACCACAGTCTATGATAATACTGATTAAATTCGTTGGAAATCATATTTATTTATGTTATTGCATTACAGGACTCAAATCAGTAATCTCAGTAACTAAGTTTTACCCAGGAGTAAATGATCCCCAAAAAAATCTATAGAAATATCTTATTTTTTCTTCATCTGTGTACTTATGATTCTTAAATCCTCCATCCATCTCCTGTTTGATTTTCTTGTTTCAGTGTTCCAAGAGAGGATATTCTGTTAGTCTTTGCATAATCTGATAGTCTTTCACCATTCTGAGAGTAGACATAGATCATTTCCATAAGCCCTCACTAGAGAATCCTGGAAAATTAAAAAAAAATGTCTTAGTTGAAAAAAAAAATTGTTATATAATATAAGCTTGATGGAATTCTAAATATAGACAAAAAGGGTATAAATACAAGTTGTAACATCAGATTTTGACTTTTTCATATTAACCATGGGTAACACCTCCAGTAAAGAAAAGAGTAAAGGAATGAGTAAAATTCAGTTTGGAAAGAGAGTTCTTTCAGAGAAAGATGTAGACAGAGGTATACCAGTTAAAATAAAAAAAGATGGCACTATTGAGATCATTTCTCAACAAGAATATAATCAATTAAGTCCAGAGAAGGGTGATCCTAATGTTGTCAGAGATTACATAGAAAGACCCTTGATCTTGCAGAAGAAGCCAATGAGAAATATAACCATTTATTACCAAAAGAGGGTAAGAATTACTTGGATTACCCTGAAAGACCTTTGACTAGAGAAGAAGTCAAGTTTATAGATGATAAGAGAAAACAGTTGTCAGAAAAAAATGTTGTTAAAGACACATGAATTTTAGCCCACAAAACCATTGGAGAAGATACAAGGATTAATGGAGGAAGTCCAAACTGAACTCTTGGAGGACATTAAGGCTTATTATGAGAGTAACTTTTCCAGTATTTGTTTATTACAAAATTATGTATTCTAATAAAAAAAAAAAAAAAAGTTTTCACTTTCATTTGTTGTGCCTTAGACCATTTAAATTGACCTTATGGTTAAGATTGTGATACACACTCTGATAATCATCTATGATGTCTCTATCATGTTTACCTCAAAAGATTGAATCAGGGTATTTGTGTTCAAAGAGCTGAAAAAACTATACAGACAGATCTAAGATTTTGGAAGCATACATATTAATGGGTTTAAATGAGATATAACACTAGATTATTAAAAAGAAAGAACAAAAACTCATAGAAATGATATTGAAAGTACCTTTTATGAATAAAGTGTCATGCTCCAAGGTATATTTTTTATAAACAGGAGAAGGTTTACAACAGTCCCATGCACTCATAAGAAGATCTTGGGTAGTAGAAACACCAGGGAATTTTAATTCCACACAATCAGATTATCTTACATCAGTTATAAGGTTACAGTCTTTATACATAGTTAAGAGGGTCATTAAGATTTCTTTTCTGGTCATCCTGATGTGCTACATTATAGTATTCTTTCCCTGTGATATAATGTTAATATTAAATGGGAAATTCAGAATTCATCAGCAATTGGAGTCAAAACTTGCTATCTTTACCAACTATGATATTAAGGAAGCTGGGGGGGGGGGGGGTTACAAATTAGCCATATTTAACTTATTCTATAGATATGCTATCTTCAGCTGTTAACTATCATTTGGCAAAGAAAACTTTCATACATTTTAGTTTCAAAATTTGATCATGCATTTTTGTATATATATTGAAATGGAGCTCTTCTTCTTCTTCTAAAGGAGATCAATATAGTCTAAAAATGACCATGACCACCAAGCCCTTTTTATTTAAATATATCATTTACATATCAATTCAATATTATAAACATGCATATGTAAAAAAAAAAATAAATAAATAAATAAAAATTACAATTGTATCTCATTGAAACTTTACCTTCAAGTTTGTGTGTTTCTATGTTGGTTGACTATAACTGTGTATTTCCAAAGGAAGAGCAGACAGTCTGAACTTCATAGAGAATGGATTATATAGATGGTTAGGAACAATACATATCTTCCAGGTTGAGGACTGTATAGAAAATAAAACCATTTTGTTAATATGACAGAGTACTGTGTGAAACAATGCATGTTTAAAAATTGAACAAACATGTACAATGCCAAAAAAGTTCATGAAAATGTTTGTTTTTAATCTCAAAACAAATTGTTTTTAACATTAACTCCAGATGAGAAAAGTTCATCATGTTATCTTTAGATAATAAAAAAAGCACAATTACTATATTGATATCTAAAATAAAATGATTATCAAATTAATTATTTAGACACTAAAAGATTTTTTATTAACAGCAGATTCAATTTTGTTTAATATCTGTCAGTACTGCATACAGAAAAATACATCTTTTTTAGCATCATCACAGTACAACATGTAGTCCTTAATTTTTTGAAAAGCTCATTACTAAGAAACAAAAGTGAAAATGAAAATATATGTATGCCATATATCCCACATATTTAGAATCAAAACAAAAAGTAAATAACTTAGGATTAATCTTTTGTAAATTCCTCCTTTTCTCTTATTAGATTCCTAATTAATATCTCTTTGATCACCATTTAGTAAGTCTGAATTCCATGGCCATGGGTAACATACATAATGAATTATGAAATTATATAATTTATACAAAAGGACTTATTAATATTCTGAAGATCCCTTAATCATGTGTTAATATATTTTAGGTTAAATAAGGGTGTGCTTATATGAATGTAAGTTAGAGACAACAGATCACATAAGTATTACACAGTAATTAAATTAACCATATAATCATGCTTAAATGCAAAGATGACCATCATAGGAAATGTAAACAAAACAAAGACAAACTTACCAGAGATATCCAAATATATGCCCAATAAGTCTATCCATTAAATAATCCAGTGAAATAACATCTCAGCTGATCCTGAAAAAAATCATACAATTCAGTGATACACAATTAACCTCATTTTACAATGTAAGTAAAGCAATAATTTACAGACAAAAGGGACAGAAATGTAAAAGATACCATGTATTTTACCGAAATTTAGTGAATATTTTTCTGATTTAAATTCAATCATAGAATGACCCATCATAGAAATATTAAATGCACTCTGAGTTACATGCAGGTTATGTACAAGGTACAAGTGTAAATCACATGAAATGAGGATAAATACAGTATTGACATTCAAAATAGAACTTTACATTATTATGATTAAATGCAAAGATGACCTTCATATAGGAAATGTAAACAAAACAAAGACAAACTTACCAGAATTATCCAATTATATGCCCAATTAAATAATCCAGTGAAACAACATCTTAGCTGATCCTGAAAAAAAAAGCATACAATATTCAGTGATACTCAATTTAACCTCATTTTACAAAGGAAGTAAAGCAACAATTGACAGACAAACAGGACAGAAAAACATGTTTAAATGTAATGCAAAATAATATCTCTTATATATGGATACCTATACTCTAATCAATCATATTAAATGTCATTCGTAAAATGTATTTTTTAAGACAGATTTATTTAGGATCGACTTTTTAAATGATAACATGAATAGCACGCCATACTTTAACCACATGTCAAAACATTCTCTCAAATTACACAGAAATGGGTTATTTAGCATAGCTGACATTAAACATATAGGTGAGCGATAACATAATCACAATCATAAACAATGTGAAACAACTTTAAACGACCTACACTGTGGATTACAAGCCTTTTTCACTGGGGTAAAATCTTGCCGAAATTCGCCATGGCTGCCCGAAACCCCGAACCCGACTGTATAAAAGATGAAGTCATACAATAACATAACACTGATGTAGTATTACATGATTTTTTTTATTTTATTTCTTAAAAACTATAAGGGGAGTTTACCAAAAAAAAAATTAATAAGAAAAAAAAATTAAAGTTATTTTAAAAAAGTTAAAAAAATTTATGTTTTTTTAAAAAAAAAAAGTTTAAAAAATTTAAAAAGAAATTCTAAGTTTTTTAAAAAAAGTGACCTGGTGTTATAACTTGACAGACATAACACACACATGTTTTTTGTATTGTGTGTTATTTGTTATTGTCTTTCAGTAAAAAATTCAGTTCAAACTGGTTAGGCTGGCTAGACTAGGCTGTCTAGACTGTAAATGAAAAAGTGTGACGTCATAATCACATTGTATTTATACAGTGAATGACGTCACAATGCATAGGTAAGTTTATCGTACTTTTTGCACACGGTACTTTATAGAGGATGCAAACAGGTAAATATAAGGAAAACACAGGTAAAAGGTATATTTCTTTTGCACACAACCCTTATGTTTTTGCACACGGCACTTTATAGGTGATGCAAACAGGTATATAAGAAAACGTAGGTAAAAAGTATTTTTTGCACACGACCCTAATGTTTTGCTCACGGCACTTTATAGAGGATGCAAACAGGTATACATATATATAAGAAAACGTAGGTAAAACGTATATTTCTTTTGCACACGGCCCCTAAAAATAAAATCCATGCTATATATATAAACCAGCGCTGAATAATGAGGATCATTCTGTGTGATTACTTTTAACTCGACAGAAGTAAAATATGGCAGAGGAAAATACAAAGGAGACCGTACCAGAAACACAGGATCTTTTAGATCTAGATGAAAGAAGTTATTTGTGCCTTATCCTAAATAAAAAGAAAGAAGCGGTGACAGAGATTAGTGATCTAGGAAGGGAGATAGACCAGTTAGAGAGTGTCAAAAAAAAAGTTTGGCATTGATTGACAGGTGCCATGACATCATTATTCAGTCAACTTATCTTGTCAATGAAATTCTGGCATCTGGCATTGATTGACAGGTGTCATGACGTCATAATTCAGTTAAATTCAATTCCTGAATGAAAACGTCATTTTCTTCTATGAAACATGTATGAAACTTATATTATTTTGAGTCAATATTCATATTAAAAGCATAATTTCAGTCACTTTCATACAAGATAGTCAACATTTCATACAAGAATTGATTTGACATGATGACAAAGCGAAATTCTGTCGTCTGCTTTGATTGACAGGTGTCATGACGTCATAATGACATTCTTGAAATGTTTTGCACACGGCGCATTTACCTGTGTCCATAAACAAAACGTAGTACCAACGTACCAATGTAAACACAGTGTAAACAACTCCGTATTTAGGGGATAGGTTAAGGGTTAGAGGGCTAGGGGGGTTAGGGTTAGGGATAGGGATAGGGGGTTAGGGTTAGTTAGGGTTAGGGTTAGGGGGTTAGGGTTAGTTAGGGGGGTAGGGTTAGGGTTAGTTAGGGTTAGCACTCCACTCAGTTGACCCACCTATCCCCATCACCAATCAGAATCCTCCATTTTGAACCTCATTTGCATAAAAAGTGCACTCAGTTTGACCAGGTCATCCACCCGGCTTCCGGCTAGGACATTTCTGGCTAGCCCACTTCCGCTTCCGCTAGGGCCCACTTCCGCTAGACCACTTCCGCTAGACCACTTCCGACCACTTCTACATACTTTTTGGAATACGCTATATGGAACAGTTTTGTTAAAATATCGTTTGATATGAATTAATTTAAAATTTGTTCTTGTATTATGCATGTTAACATGTAAATTTCCTGACAAGCAGGAGAAAAAAAAACTGAAAACAAATAAACAAAATAAAACAATGATAGTGGGATCAATGTTTTTTAAGTTAGGGGGAGAATGTCCATAGTCATTTTTTATTTGCTTCAGTATACAGTCTTGTTTAAATAATAAAGCGAATTCCAGGGGGGGTCCAATCTACCTACCAACTCCCTGTCCCTGAAATAACAATCTATTTTGTGATTCCAATTAAATAGTATTTTTTTTTCCATTTGACTAATTATACATATTTTGTTTCTTTTTTGTTTATATTATGTCTGTCTATTTGTCTGCAGAAATTATAACCTTGCCCATAAGATTTAAGTGGAATGGGCTATACAAATGGCTTCCACATTTTATAGGTTTATTTCTTGTGACAATTAAGACCTTTTATTTGGGTACCATTAATTTTTACCTCTGATCGCTTGACCTAGGATACACATTTTTACAAGAAAAATACCAAACTTTAAACTTGGCCTAAATTTTGATCAGTAGGTGCTAGGGCTTTCATGCTTAACATGTGTATTCATTGTGAATTGTCAACAGGTATAAATATGTTTGACCTTGACCCTAGAGTTTGAACCACTTAAAAAAAATTATCCTTGGCAAGTAACTTTTGAACAGGAAGTACTAGGGATTACCTATTTCAAATGTGCATTCCTTGTGACAAGACTTTCTTCTGATACCAACAATTTGAACCCTTTGACCTTGACCTTTGAGTTTGACATATATTTGAGAAACTTCAACCTTAGCCATAGGCTTCCATACAGTGACATCAGTGTTTCACAAACACATCTTGTCTTCATTATTATTTGGTGGTGTCTCCATATGAGGGAAAAATTCCCGAGAGAGATGTACTCACAACAAACAAGC
>NW_026928033.1:0-5000 GCF_032062105.1 Saccostrea cuccullata | reverse complement strand
ATAATTTAAAAATTTGCACACGATCAAACAAAGGGTACTAAATTGACGATTTCCATTTTTATTGCAAAAATCAGCTGTCTATGATAAGTGAAATCCTTGTCTTTTATCTTTGGGAGTGATTGTACAAGGTAAGGTAACGGCCAACTCTATTTTCTTTTTCCTGACTCACTGTTACATCTGTGTATCATAAAATATAACCAATACTCAATTGGTGGCAACAAAATTTTATTTATAAACTGCTGCATCATTATGAAAGACAACCAAAACAGATGTTTTACATGTACCCAATTGTGTCCTTTCTAAGAATTTCTTTGAATTTTCATGTGTCCACATCATATCCTTACCATTTTTGTAATACACTTTTGTTCAGTACTCCAGAAAGATTTGAAGATTAAATTTAGGAAACAATAAAATAAACAATTAAAAGATGCTGATTGTCTTCATTGATTTAATGGTTTGATCAATTTCCGGTTCAAAATTAAAATCTGACAAAAATAAATTAACATTTTTTTGCAATGCTTAAGATCAGTACGGTGGAGTACTTTTTTGTAGTTATGGGTTTCAGCCGTGTATACCCAATGCCTCTAAAATATTATATTCAATCTCAAATACATGTAACTACGAAATACCTAGGCCTGATTTTTTTTTACCCCTGGTTATCTTTTATATCAAAGTTAAAATGCCATTTAAATTGCTAAAAACATGACATTTGTGAATTTTTTTTCAGAACGACACATTTAAGACCAAGACCTATAATTCGCAGTAAAGATAACGCACACACAGAGTATAGACATTTGAAATGTCATTGTCTTAATCGGTGTACCAATTCATTAACAATTGATGTCTATGTTCTAAAACTTCTTTTACAACTTTTACTTCTTGTACAGATATCTTTTTCTTTCGTCCTAGAGTCATTCAGATGCCTTTTGGTTTTAGAATTTCTACTAAGGCAAAAGATGGCGAAGCTATATGTTCAAATAATTCACGGTAAAAGGGCATAGGTCTAGAAAAGAAATCAACTAATAAGTGTAAAACAAATTTAGACACAAAATAAAGAGCAACATTGCCACTCAGTATGATATTTCTAGAGTTGCATGCTGACCAGATGTCTTTCAATTTGAAGATAAAAAGTTGAAATTGCTATATAAAAAGAGCGCAAAGGTCTTCAGGTACCTCTCTCTCTTTCTCTCTCTCAGTGAAAGATGGTGTGTGAAGGTAAATGTGAGTGTGTGTGTGTATGTGTTGTAAACATACCTTTTCCAGATCCTTTTAGAGATCCCTGTCACAAAATCATGTATTTATCTAAATAAATAAAATAATTACAGATTGACAATCACCACTCTTTTTGTACATACCTTTTAATACATCCAAATATCGGAACAACTCTTGTTTTATCTGAAGTATTTTTTATTTGTTTTTAACTTACTCTAGTCGTTGACTAGAAAGCAAGAAAGAACAATCAGAATTACAAAGCTCACAGATTACGTATTGGAGGGATTCATGATGCATCGAAATTTAAATCAACTCTAACAAAAACGCTAATTATATAAAGCAATTAAATGGATAATATCTGTTTTAAATGACTTCGACAAATCATTAATATCTCCTGCATTGGTGTACTTTAAGGAATAATGCAAAATTACAACCCCTGCAATCGTGTACTCTTAAAAATAAAGCAAATAAGCAGAATTTGTCAACCTTAAATGGCTTTGATCGATAAATAAAGAATCTTATGAATGAGAATTTCCTAAAATTATAAACTTTCAAGAATTGAAATTGTTTTATGCTCATGCAAAATACATGAAGAATTCCTTCTTCATGAATGAAGAGCCCTTCGGGCTCGCTGAATATTGTACTCCTCAGATGGCTAAATCATTGTATTGACATTGTCACGACACCCTAAGCTTGATCAGTGATAACAAGATTGTTGTTGTATTTACAATTTTATATAAAAACAAATATGTACAAATATACAAAATGAAAATTAAAGAACAATTCCAAAATGTCTATTCGCGTTCATCTTGGACCACGTTCCTAAGCCGTCCACGTCCAATCCTTGCCCATGTCATACGGGTACCACGCCCTTGCACAAAATGCCACAACGTCCTCGACGTCCCACGCCAATCCAAAGCGTCTTAAGCGTCCACAGTGCTAACAAAACCAGGAAACCACGTTTCCCCACACACGGTCTCGGCCTAGCGTACCACGCCCTCATGTAGTCGCCCAGGTTGCCACCGCCGACAGCACCAAACCATCGTGTAACCACACGCATGCATATATATGTACAGGAACCTTCAACAAATATGCGTAGACATAATAACAGCTTGACCCCTAACGGGCTGCCTTACAACACATCATAAATGTTTACACATATAATTGTTCAAACATACAGTTTTAACTAATATGTATCACACCGTTTCCTACGGCAAAGCAAAATAATGTACAATATAACGTTACACTCTTAGTAATAAACTAATATCATTACTTTACGCTTAAACTCACGGCATGTGCACGTGGTAAAATTCCCGTATACAATTCGAACACTTTCTCGTGGATAAAAATAGAATAAGCTCAATTAACATAATACTGCATTACTCTTTAATATAATAAATGTAAGTAAATTACACTTACCCTGATTGGAGATTCAGTTACCACGAATAAAACTACCTAACCCTCCATGGACATGTGAAACTACTTCACTGGTCAAGGAAAACGTGCGCTACCCAAGACAAACCTGACATCACCTTATATAGCGAATGGCCAAATATTTACATCACCTGAACGTCACAATGGGGCTCCTTGCAGGATAAATCTTAAATACAAACAAGGGTCAACACAGGGCAATACTAATTAAAGAAAAACAAATAAACATGTAACAAAATCAACTTTGATTGTGACATCACCTCCTTAATTCAAGAAAGTTCACTGAACTTGTGCAAAACTCACAATCAACAAAACAGAAACATATGTACAAAACTACAATGTTCATAATGTTTCACTCAAATCCTACAGCCTACTTAGACAATCAGCTCCCACGTTCTCTGATCCTTTAATCGCCACAATACGGAAACTGTAAGGCTGCAAAAGCAAGGACCATCTCATTAGTCTTGCATTAAGCACTTTAGATTGAGATAAATAAATAAGCGGCTGATGATCTGTCTCCAACATAAATTGTTTTCCGTACAGATATCTCTGAAATTTCTGAACTGCCCATATGATAGCAAAACATTCTTCCTCAATCGTAGAATACTTAACCCGATGTGTAACGGCTTGGTGGAGCTGCTCTGTAAGTTTCTTGCTGGCGTAAGCAACGGGTTTCTTGATACCATTCTCATACTGGAGAAGAACTGTTCCAATGCCCACATCTGATGCGTCCGTTTGCAAGATGAATTCTCCATTGATGTTCGGCAGCTTTAGTACTGGCGTTACCATAAGTGCAGATTTCAGGTTGATGAAAGCGTTCTGCTGGATCTCTCCCCACACAACTTTGTTCGGCTGTCCCTTTTTCGTCAGGTCGGATAATGGTGCGGCAACTGCTGAAAAATGGGGAATAAACTTACGATAAAACCCGACCAAACCGATAAAAGATCTTACTTGTTTCTTTGTTGTAGGTCTTAAACAGTTCTGGATTGCTTCAACCTTATCTGGTCTGAGTTCCTCTTTTCCTGCAATGTATCCCAAACATTCTATACTGCTGAATCCAATGAAACATTTGCTTGGCTTGGCTGTCAAGTTAGCTGCCCGCAATCTTTGTAGGAACTCCTTTATCACCATCCAATGGTCCTGAAAAGTTCTAGTATAAATAATCACATCATCTATGAAATTGTCAATTGATTGCATCCCTGATAATAACTTTCTCATTAAACGGGTGAAACTTGCTGAAGCATTTACTAGCCCAAACGGCATAACCTTAAATTGATAAAGCCCAAGGGGTGTTTGGAACGCCGTTATTTCTCTTGCAGACTCTGCCAAAGGAAGTTGCCAATACCCTTTGCACAGATTAAACTTGAAAACATATCTACAACCTGCTAACTGTACAAATACATCGTCTATGTTTGGAATAGTCTCAGCATCAAACACTGTAATTTTATTGATTGCTGTAAAGCAGGCTTGGGGTAATGCTAATTGTAATGGTAATGCATTGCAATGCATTACATGATCTCAAAGTAATGCTAGTAATGTGTAATGCCCAAAAATTTGCATTACATATAATGGTAATGTAATGCATTACTTCATGAAATCCAACGTAATGCTGGCATTACATAGCATTACAAAGCATTATTTTGCATGTAGCTAAACTAGCTATTTTAATGGACATGGATGATGGATGGAAATTATTGTTTATTTCATGTTTTTTATTCATTTATTTTATTTTATTTTATTTATTTATTTATTTTTTTGGCAAATGATAAAATTGAATAAAAAAGTTAAACTATTTTAATAAATTTTCTGTATCTATTTAAATACACTTTTTTTATTCTGTTGAAAGTACGCTCACCTTACATTTGAGTTTTCAAACTTATATCAGATAAGAATCAATTTCAAAGAATTATATAAGATAGTTTTAAAATATACTGCGCGTAAAATAACTTCTTAAAAAAAATCGCAAATGAGATACACTAAATAATGCACAAGGTAAACTGATAATTGCCACTTTTTGAATAGCTAGAATGTCATCAAAACACTATGGCTCTGGGTTATGTAACAATTAAAACAAGGCATTGTTAAGAAAAGTGTTCCAAGTTACCATTCCTATGGTGGCATATTTCTGCCCCTTGTGTGCAAGTTATTTTTCTATCAAATATGTCGACATGCAAGATAAATATGTTGACATGCAAGACAGTTATGTCAACATGCAATATAAATATGTTGACAGGCAAGAAAATTGCAATCAAATAAAAATTATAAAAAATCTTCAAAAATCTCAAATATCGCCCACATGTGACATCCAACATGCTAGATGCTACTTATTTATGTTAACATGCAACTTATTTATGTTA
>NW_026928032.1:0-33156 GCF_032062105.1 Saccostrea cuccullata | reverse complement strand
TAAGCGATGCAAATGCCTACAACGGGGGAAATGCCGGATTGGTACTACGTTACGGGTACACACAGCAGAGTCAAACCTTTGAATTAGAAGGAAATTTGATGGAAGACATATTTGACATAGATAAATACTTAATCAACGGGGTAGATATTTACATTAAACTGTTTAACATTTAACATTTTTTTTTTAAATATGGGATGTTATTTTTTAATCTGGTAAAAGAAAATTAAATGTTGTCATATAAAAAAAGTTTTCTAAAATTTGAGTTACAGAAATTTTTTTTTAAAATGTATGGGTGTGGAACAATTTTAGAAAATTTTAATAAAAAGCAGATCAACAAAAGTGTTTTGACAAAAAAAAAGAAGTTCTAAACACCCTTACTTTCTGTAAAAATACCTGAAAATTAATATGATAAAATTATCAAAATGGATTTTTATAAAACAAGTTCTTGGATTTAAGACGGTGTTTAAACAAAAAAAGTTTTAAAACACCCTCACTTTCTGTAAAATGTACTTTTTATAGAATAACTTCTATGATTTAAGGTGGTGTTTTAACAAAAAGAGAAGTTTTACTTTCTGTAAAGTGGCTGAAAATTGTTATTCCAATGAACTTTTATAAAACTGCTCTTTGGATTTAAAGCGGTGTTTTAACAAACAAGAAGTTTTAAAACATCCTCACTTTTCTGTAAAATAGCTGAAAATTAGGCTAAGTCAACTTAATTAGTAGATTATCATCCAGGGTCACCAGAAAATGCGGGGTGGGTGGGAGGATTTTATTTTATAATTTCCAAAGAAACAATTCCAAAGAAAAACTATTGATGGTAATTTTGTTTAAAATATCAATGAAAGGGGTGTCATTCAATGCTCAGGACTACTATTATAAACATGTGTTATTGATGTTTTTAACCGAAAATGAAATTTGAAATATAAATATTGGGGTTGGACACCAAAATTTTCTGGAAAATGTCATTTTTACAAAATTAAAAAAAATTGGGGGCGGACCAATTTTTGAAAGGCGGGCGGGACTGGCCTGAAATAAAAGCGCTTACAACATGTAAAGCAGAGAAAAATCCATTCACGGTAAGCACCTGAATAATTTCGGAAAATGAAACACAACACACATGACGCTTTGATATAGATTTTAATAAGAGATAAACCTTATGATATTATACGATATAAACATTTTTCTTTAAAAATCATTTATTGGTAAAAATCAGTGGACAACATAACTAGGTTCCTCCGATTAAAATGAATTGCGTTTCAAAGAAACTTGTATCAGACATTTGAAACAATAGCTGGTTCACAATGGTACACTATGATACATAATGGTAGTCTTTTTCAATAAAATACAACAAAGCATTAAGGTATAATCAATTGAAATTAAAATTTATATTTCTTTAAAAATCACAATGGTACACTATTTAAAACTATGGTAGTCTTTTTAATAAACTACAAACAAATCATAGAGGTATAATCAATTGAAATTAAAATTTATAACTCTTTGATAATGTATAACATAATCAATCAACATGGATGTCTGCAACAGGTCGTCTCTCATGCTTTCATGACTCATTCATTTTCATAAATAATAAGCAAAAAAAATCTATAGGGATAATCAGTTTAACTTAGAATTTACTACAAGAGGACTCTCAAAAAGTAGAGCAACTCACTCGGTAATCCAATCCCTTTGAATTATAGAAAGAAAAGTAACTCTAACATGTAAATGTTTCATACAATGTTTGCCAGAGTTAACTTTCTTGGCATTGTTTACAATGGTACACTATGATACACAATAAAAGTCTTTTTCAATGAGAAAAAAGGTATAATCAATTGAATTTAAAATTTATAACTCTTTAAAAAATCTTTAACATAATCAAGCAGCATCGATGTCTGCAACAGGTCGACTCTCATGCTGTCGACCAATTCATGTAGGGCACCCAATTCCCTATGAAGGGGGAAGGCACCGCCAACTACACGTTTTAAGAAATCCATAGGCGGTGTAGTGTTAGACTGCCCAGGTGATTTGGGCGAGTACCCGGTAATTGTTGCGGTGGTGTTGCAATCAGGCGACTGAGGCGAGTACCCGGTAATTGTCGCGGTGGTGCTGCAATCAGGCGACTGAGGCGAGTACCCGGTAATTGTCGCGTTGGTGCTGCGATCGAGTGACAGGGACGGCGACTGGGGCAAGAACCCAGTACTGGTCGCGGCAGCGCTGCATTCCGGCAACTGGGGTGTGTACCGGGTAATTGTCGCTACTGCCTTGAGTCCTTCCGAGGTTAATGCGCTGCATTCCGGTGACTGGGGCGGTGAGTACCGGGTAATTTTCGCAACTGCCTTGAGTCCCTCCGAGGTCATTATGGTGCAATCCGGCGACTGGGGCGAGTACCCGGTAATTGTCGCAGTGGTGCTGCAATCAAGTGACAGGGACGGCGACTGGGGCAAGAACCCAGTACTAGTCGCGGGGGCGCTGCATTCCGGCAACTGGGGCGAGTACCGGGTAATTGTCGCTACTGTCTTGAGTCCCTCTGAGGACCAACACCCGCGAGTTCCGTCTTTTCCTATCCTCTCCACCAGATTTTTGAACCTTAAAGGGTCCCTTTTTCTGAATACCAAAAAAAAAAAAACCGGAAAGATAACTACTATTTTTTCCCCCAAATTTAATAAAGTAATAACAGCTATCATTATATGCAACATTCAAAAGTTGGAAATTTATTTCCCTTGTATTATATGTATACTATGTACCATAGTATATCAAGAAAAATAATTGTAAAAATGAAAACACACACACACACCCTCTCTCACACACACACTCACACCCTCTCGCACACACACACAAATACATAGTCATATGTTACCTTAAATTAGTGATTATCCTATCGTCATCGTTTTTCTTTTGTTGCTTTACTCTTCTGCAGATAAATCAAATATTTACAAACTCACAAT
Organism: Saccostrea cuccullata; assembly: GCF_032062105.1. Taxonomy (NCBI): domain Eukaryota; kingdom Metazoa; phylum Mollusca; class Bivalvia; order Ostreida; family Ostreidae; genus Saccostrea; species Saccostrea cuccullata. The sequence goes on along the minus strand of NW_026928032.1, from coordinate 30,217 downwards.
GTAACGTCAAGTCCAAGTTGAAATTTGAGGTAATGCATGTATAGTAAGTCTCAAAATGAAATGTTTGAATTTGGTATAACATATAAACAATTACGCGTTCATATAATATTAACTAATTGTTAAAGAAATTCATAAAAATAAAACGTACCTTTGATTTAAAATGTAAGAATCCTCCGTTTCGGATAAATGTCTTTTTCTTTTTTTTGGAGAGATGGGTTGGGTGTTTTCTTCTTCTTTAGGAGAATTTCTATATCAATATCAATGTTATGTTTTATATTTAAAAAGTGGAGTTTTCTTGTGTAATTATAGAAAATACATTTAACTTATTTCAAATAGTAATATATCTCTTATATAAAAATATTGTAATTTTTTTTGTATTATTTTTGTAGAATTGATACTCAATTTTCTTAGCATTCAACTTACCCTGGTTGAAATACATTGAGACAGAGTTCCTCCCCTAAAGCCACCCATTCATCCTCGAAATCCTTGAAAGTTCTTGCCTTTTCCTGATCCCTTTTTTAAAAAAATAATATAACATTAATAACATTTATAAAATGTTTAAAAAATATAACAAAATATATAAGGGGGTATTTATATAATACATTATCAAAGATGAGCACAAAAAAAATTGGATTTTTTAAAAATTAAATTTGATTTAATGCTTTATTATTTTAACATTTAAGATACATATATTATTAGTTTTACAAAATTTTAAAATTGAAATAGGAAAAATTCACTTACATCATGTCTAGATATTTCTGCGCCATTATGTTGGAGGAAGAGGAGGGTTGTCTTAAGTATATAATGGTAATTATTCGACTGATGGTGGAGTGAAGGAAACATCGCGTATTTATAGGTGTTCGCTTTTGGGTGGGAATCTAAATCATGATTTTACAAAGGTCGATATGGGGGCTAAATGTCCCTTTTTGAGGGGTCAACATTGAGAAAGTCCTAAAAAGGTATAAACGTTCATGTCAAGTCAGCATGGTTGAAAATTGCGCCAAAACTGACATGCGTCTGTTGCGTAGCATTTATCCTTCTACGGATTGGCTTATTTTCTAAAACTTCTCAATGCAAAACTAAAGACAACATAATTTTAATAAACTCTTCATCAATAATAATTTAAATTTATTTTAAAAAGACCCGAATAAATTCAATTATTTCCCAAATCACAATTCATCAATCGACAATTTCATATTACGATCGAGCGATGTTGTATTTAACTGGAGGTAAACCAGACAATATCTCAGATATATGTTGAAGCTCAGAAAAGGCATAAAAAGTCATTGAACATATAAATAAAGATTATTAATTATACCCCCGCAAACGAAATTTAGGGGGGTATATTGGAATCACCATGTCCGTCTGTCTGTAGACAAGATTTTGTCCGGACCGTTTCTCAGAAACTGTTGGATGGATTTGTCTGAAAATTTATACACTTATTATTCACCATATGAAGGTGTGCACCTGGGATTTTCATCATGATTGGATGATTTTTCTGCATTTTACAGGCGTTTTTTCTTTTTTATTTTGTGATTTTGTTTGGCTCATAACTAGAAAAACTATTAGACTTACAATCATCAAACTTGGACAATTTATACATCTTGGGTAGACGGTGTGTCCCGACCTATTTCAAGGTCACTGTGACCTTTAATTTAAGTGATTTTTTAAAAAAAAAATAAGTCTTTAAAATTTTGAATTTCATAATCCTAAAAAATGTAAAAATATAGTTGTATCCTTATTAAAAAATGCTAAATTAAGTAAAAACTTATTTTTTATCATATACTTTACAGCAAATTCTGTAACAAATGTTAATGATTTTAGAGGAATTCAGTTTGTCCCATGGGCATAATTATCAAGCACTGGTCAAGGAGAATTTTTGATGGCAGAAATGTGCATGTCAAATTAGAGAGAAATTAATGAGTTCATTGTCGGGAGTTAACTGGCAAGAACATCATGCAGTATTATCTTAATTCATCTCTTGGGAGTTGGGCAAAAAGAAATGGCCTTATAGTTGCTTGTGTTAATTAAAAGTTCTTGATGGCTGTAGTTCAGATAAAGATCTTTCAATTGGTGTAATGTAATTAAAACAAAGTGATGTTTTAGTGTATGATTAAAACTGAATTAGTATTGTATAATATAATTAAAATTAGTTATACATGTGTTCATTGAAAAAAAATTACATGTCAATTTTTATATATTTGCAACAAATTGCAGTCATGTCTCACTTAGAATTTTATAGTCTAAAGAATAATTAATTTTTGATTTTTTTTTATTAGACTGTAGTCTGTAGCATTTCCATTATTTCATAAAATATGCAATAAACAATTTAAAGCTGCAGATGGATATTTGTTAAGCTGTAACACAGACAGTTTAGAATTATATGATGTGTTATTTGTTTTAATTAATCCCTACACTGTAAGTCTCTTAGAGATGTATGTACAATATTTTAAACATGATAAGAAATGGAAATTAGATCATTGAAATCTGTGTCAATCTGTTAATCAAGGTTACTTGATTTTCTTGCACCCTAACCAATTTATGATTATCCAACAATATTTGATGGGCGTATCATGTTGTGGCAGGGCACTTTATTAGACAATAGTGAACACCCCTTACTAGATCCATAAAATATTTCTGAATTGGCACTTACTCTGAAAAACCCAGCGGGGGTATTTGTCCCTATTGGACAGTTCTAGTTTCAAAACGGAGAAATTGTATGGAAATATGATGTTGGTCTCGTAATGTCTGTAACTACATTTTGTGGAATGAAATTGAATTACTCTATTCTGCAATTAAATTAATCGTTGTTTCTTTATTTTTGTCTTTATGTTGTAAAATTTCATTTAAATATCCAGCAAGAAAATGCGCCTAACTATCACACGTCTCTTGTGTAACTCCCAAGGATACAAGTTTATCTATACCTACATGAGTGTGTTAAAGAAAAAAGTACGTCAATTTAGCCTTGGAAATTGCGCCCAAACTATCACGCGTCTCCACTGTAACTCTTAAGTTCATCAATACCCGAGTGTTCAGAAAAAAAAGTTTGTCAAGTGTAACCTTGAAAATTGCGCCAAACATAAATTAGTATTTATCCTTCTTCGAGTTGACTTATCTTCTAAAGCCTTATTAATCTAATAATCAATTATTATTAACATACACTCCATAACAATTTTGATCAACTCCCGATCAATCAAAATTAGAATTTATGTAAAAAAGAGCTGAAAAAAGTACAGCCACTTTCAATATCACAATTCATCAATCCACGATTCCATATCACGATCGAGCGATGTTGTATGTATAACTGGAGTTCTTCAATCGGATTAAGTTTCAGATAAAATTATAGTTATTCTTGTTTCAGATAAAATTATAGTTATTCATCTTAAAGTTGAGAAATATAAAAAGGTTATTATTTATTTTAATTCATTTCAATTTATTCACTCAAATCCATGTAAATGGTACATGACATATATAAACATATATAACATTCATGTATATGTACAAAGGGGAAGGTAAGAGTAATTAAGCCTGACCAAAGAGAACAGCTCATACTTTTATTTTTATTAATAAATACACAGAATCTACATCATTTTGACACATGACTTCAAAAAAACCTTTATGGATTAGAAAAAAAAACTTTAGTTAAGAATTCTGAATTAGGTTGTAAAACATGACTTAGATAAGCTGATCCGTGACCTGTACCAAAAAAAAGGTTATCTATAAGGTTATAAACTGTGTCAATACCTTATCCCCCATCCCTTCCCTCCAATTAAACAAAACAATTTCTGTTGACAATTGTTTACCATACATCTTTTATGTGATAGTTTCTAAACAGACACTCTTAAACAAAAAAAATCATTAAAGTGATAAATGGTGTTACTCTATACGTCAGGGAGATGTTGACCGGGGTACTTCGCGCGCTTTTTCATCACGTGCACATATGACAAGCTCAAAGTGTGTAGATCTAATTGCAAGATGGACGACAGAACGCTCGTAATCATTATGGCATGCATTGTATCGGTGTAAAATGTACCTGTAGACAGGAGGGTGTTGACATGTTACTGGCCGGACTGTCGAGAAGTCCGGGTAAATGTCACGGAAGTCCGTGAGGTGTTTGTGACATCCTGTGGACTTAGGGTGATTGTTTTCGGGGACCCTGCAATGATCAAGATTCGAGATCTTCGTGGTCGTATTTGTGGTAAGTACAACTTATGATTTTTACAAAATTTAAAACGCATGTAAATTAGATGTCGACCCCCCCCCCCTTTTTTGGAACAGTAAATCCTGAATCCGCCACATAATGAAGTATCATTTCAAAACCAGTCCCCCGTCAACACTTTACAAGTGGCTTACGCTAAGTCACGTGGTATTATTGATTTTTCCGCTAAAGATGTTTGTACATGTGTAAATCGACCCCTTTCTTATCACGGTAGTTCCTGAATATAACATATGAAGGTCACAGTGTGTCGCTGAATGATTTTTTTTTTAATTTTCTTAAATATGTAGTAATCGGTTGTAGGTATTTTATAAAGAAGTTGTAATCAAGTAACCTCCACACTGAATAGTCGCATAACACAAATGTGTGGCTCAATTGCTACGTCAAGAGATATTATTGATTTCTTTTTTTTTTTTTTTTTTGCTTAAAAGGGGTGTGCGTGTAAACCCTGTAATTCCCGAATTCACCATATAAAGATAAGACTTTGCAATGAAATTATGAACTAAAATTTATATTTCAAATAAATGAAACGGTAGCAAGCTACCCCGACACGTGACACCGTGAAGTGTTTGTGTGTGTGTCTTGTGTTACGTCATATTTCTGTTCAAAGACAAACATGTAACACCCCTTTTCTTTTCAACATAAAGTAAACTGTAGTATGTGTCATTATAATAATCTGTTATTTTTTCAAAGATAATGATTTTAGTTCATAATTTTTTTATAGAGGCAACATTTAGTCCTTCACCCCCACCTAAGCATGATACCACGATCGGACAATCAGGTATACATACCCTCGAAATTTATTATTAAAAAGTATCGATCATGGTCACTACATATGTGACATTGTTATATATGTAGTGGGTAGTAGTAGTAATAGTAGTACCCTAGTACTAATGTAAAAGAATGCTTTATTTATTTTAAAAATGTAAATGAATTGAAAAACATGTAGTATATGTGTGTGATTAAGATAAACTGTAGTTTAAAATAATATCTCACAAAGGGCTTATATTTACTTGGAAATAAAACCCACATCAAAAACTTTTTCAAAAATGTTAACCTGCACCACAAACATTAACCTGGTAATTCCTTTGCTGAAATTGCAGCATCTGAAACTTTGTTTGGTACAATAAATCACACTAAAACCATCTTCCATGCATGTCTAATCAGTATAGGACACAGAAGCAATTAAAAAGAAAACTGCTCCAAAAAACTTAACCTTAACCTGGGACGCCGACACCGACGGTATCACATAAGCTCCCCCCAACTTCGTTGAGGTGAGCTAAAAACGTATCGAACCGAAAATCGAGATGGTGAATCGAAAATTGAACCGAGCACTTACATCGAACAATATCGATATTTCGGTGAATCGTTTCAGCCCTAGCACTCAGTTGACCCGGCCGGCTAGACCGCTTATACTACTTATATTACAAGCAATAATGAATACTGAGTAGATTTTGAGAACTTTTCACGGCATTCTGTAGCCCCTGTAATTAATTGATCACTTTGAGGCAATGTCCATTGCAACTGGTTACGATGTCTATTTTAAATTATTTTTAAAATTTCAACGCCTTCTCAGAAACAGGGACTTTGTTTCCTAATAATCCTAAGCATATGCCATAGAAACGTACTTTAATATAAAATGTAAACGATATTGTTGATGAAGAGTATAAAAAAAAATCCGGAGTCAGAGAAAAAAAGGAATAGGGGATCTTATCAGCATTACACTATTTTCGAACAAAAAGCGAAAATAGAAAAGTACGCGATCAACAATGGTCCATCGTAAGCGGCACATTTCTCATAAAACAAAATGTGTTTGTGAAACACAGATGCCCCCGTATGGCAACATAGTAAAGATTCAGCTTTTCTTAAATGCTTATTTAATTAATTGGTAATAAAAGTATAGGGTATTCTCACTGAAAATAATTGTGAAATTTGAAAATAAGCCAATGTTTAAGTTTTTTCAATAAGTACAAAAATCTCGAAGGTCTAGGTAAAAAGGTCAATGTAATTGGTATCAAATGAAAAGTTAAAGTTTTTTTACAAGTACAGAAATTTACAAGGTCAAGGTGAAAGGGTCAAGGTTGTTTGTATCCAGTGAAAGTTCTTTCAACAAACATAACATATGTGAAGTATAAATGTCCTGGTTTCTACTGTTCAAAAGTTATGGCCAACGTACAATTTTAAAATTTTCATATAAAAGTGGGTCAAACTCCAAAGTCAAGGACAAATTTGGTGGTACCCAAAGAAAGGTCTTGTCACATGGAATACACATCTTAAAAATAAAAGTCATAGCTCCACTTAATCAAAAGTTATGGACAAGGTTCAAGTTTTTGCGGACAAACAGAGAGACAGACAAACAGACAGACGGACACGACAAAAACTATATACCCCAGAAACTTCGTTTACGAGGGCATAAAAATGGGATTGAAAATAAACGAAAGCTCATTTAGAACAATTTGCCAACAATATTTATAAAGGCAAAACTTTCCACAGAGCCGTTGAAAGAAGTAATCCCTACGAAACCGAAACGTGGTCGACCCACATGTCGTGGTGATGAACTGGATAAAACTGTCTGATTACATAAAGGATTTGAGAGAGGCAAGCGATGTTATTATTACCAACACAGTGCAGAGCGTCGAGAAAGATGTATTTCTGAGCGAAGATCCGTCCCTCTTGGATACTATCAGTCTAACTCGAGAATGGGCAAGATCTATAATGGAGAGAAAACGAAAAGCTACTAAAGATGTGAAACATCTTCCTGACGATTTTGAAATACTAAAACAACATATTTGGATGGAATCCATAAGAACATTGAAGAACATGACATCCCGGCTTCTTTAATTATCAACTGGAACCAAACCGGTAATTTGCTTTATTGATTAGCGAAATGAATTTTGTTGTTGATGACGCTAATACTTTATGAAGCAAACACTTAATTTTATTAATTGGTGTAATAAGGGTTGAAAATGGTCCCAGCGAGAGTGGACAATTGAGGAGAGGGGCTCAAACTGGTTGGAAGAGGGGACAAGCGACAAATAACGGCTTTACCCGCCTCAATTCTATTTGGCGTACTTTAACCAACCAAGTGAACCAACCCCAACCCCACCTCAGCTTAAATATGCCGGCAAAATCGAGCAGTGTCATCCCAAAGTCGACTTTCCTGATTCGTGGCACATAACTCATTCCGAATCTATTTGGAGTAATGACACCTCAATGCTTCAATATGTCGAAAATTTATTATTTCTTATGTTGAAGTCATTAGAGAGGGACTTGAACTCGCGCGTCTCAATCAACAAGCGCTTGCTTTTAAAGCCCATCGCAATGAAACCTTGCTCGATTTGTTTGCTCTATTTGTTAAAAAAACATCACATCGGCATCACATTTGATTTCGATGAACGATGTTGGAGTTGTTACTAAAAATAGATATTTCTGTAAAATGCTACTCTTCTTACAGATTTGGTCCGATTTCAATATATACCTTGGCACACAAGTAGACTACACTAAGATACACAATTCTGTTTATCAGTTTTTGACATTATAGCCTTTATCAAAATGCTACTCCGAATACAGTTTTAGTCTAATGATAATATAATGTGGCATGCAAGTAGATTACACTAAGAACAAAAAGAGACTTATTCAAGGATCATTATTCTATTTATTGCTGTTGTAAAGTTTCAATTCAAAACTGCTCAAATACTTTTTCTTCTTTAGCTTTAAGTAGAAACCAGTAGAGCTTCAGTCTCGACAGAGACTTCTGGTTTGATTCGGGCATTCACAAGCGTGGGGATTTCCCGCAATTACCTAGATGTGTCGAGATCACTGAAGAGAGGAGACAATAACTAACTGAATAAACTGAACATTGTTTTTGAATTGTATCAAATTAATCTCTTTATGATCAATTATGCCAGAAAAATCACAATTTTTGTATAATATCTGCTTTTGTACTACACTGTATATAAACAACTATAAATTTAGATCAACTTTAAAGTAACCTTGAGACCACGTCCTTTGCCCAAGAGTAATTTTTCGTGCAAATGATAATCTTCGACATATCCTGATCCTTTGTATGTACGTTTGGTGAAAACCTGCCTGGTGGTTATGGAGAAGAAGATTTTTAGCAACCAGTAATTTTGGTTTTGTTTTCCTGATTATATCCCCTTGTTTAAGGGGTCCCAACCCTTATTTTAGTATAAATGATAGCCCTTGGGCCAAGAATATCCTGTGAAAAATTTAGTACTTATATGCCAAGGGGGTCTTGAGTTATGGCCCATATTCTAAAATGTTTCGGCACACCGCACAAATGGCAATAGCATTAGCTGTTTGAGCCTTTGGCTCAGAAAAGCTAAATATCTTTTGAATCCCCAAATGACAACTTCTCAATATTTAGCCTACAATATGTACTTTTAGATCATTACTTAACCTAGTATCATGGAGCAGCTTCTACGGACTTCACATTATTTCGGTCAACAAAAATTAATTTTGCTCGTTTCAGCTTATCGGGTACATTGTTTATATGAATATTCTAATGAATGTTTTTTTTTTCTGCATTAGAAGTTCTTAATTTTCAAGCAAACACCACAGACCCGAAAATTGCGCTAATATGACGGATCCTCGTATTAACGAAGAGATTTGGCCATCGTCAAAAAAAGGCGCAGTCTATAGACTTTAAAACTAAAAGTCCCTACATATTGTCTTCAAGACTAGGAGTCCCGCTTGCAGATTTTTAGACAAACTGATTTCTGCAAGGAAATCAAAAATATTCGAAGGAATGTCTTGAACTGGTGCAGGATACAGTGAAATTGTTACCGATATTGACCATAGCATTTAATTGACACGTTAGAGAGTACAGTAACTGTATAGAAAATAAATACACAACTGAATGAATAATTAAAGTCATATTTATGGCATATTTTTGAAATGTCTTAAGTAAAATAATCTTTGAGGTTCAGTTTGAGGAATATAAATTCCTATTGCGTTCCATCTATTGCGCCCACCGCGGAGGATAATTTGGCAATCCATAATGATCATGTTTCTCCTTTCTTCCATGCTAGGCCATGATATGTTGGATCCCAGTACTCCGTGGAAAACATTTGTTTAAACTTTTATTTCATCTTTAACGGTAGAAACACTGATATCAAAAAGTTGCGACAAAAATTAATAAGAGGGATAGTTGCGAATCCAAATAAGAAACAAAAGGGTCCTGTTTCTTGGAGATAAACGGTGCCCTGTTATAACTTTGCCCATTTTATCTGAAACATTCTGAAAAAGAATGTTGAAGGTATCAAAGTCTTCTCCAGTTATTTAAAAAAATCCATATTGGTGACCGGAAAACAAATGAAAGACGTCTCTACCCTCACAGATATTCAATTCTTCTGTACAAAGACGGTGTCTTATATCTATTAAAGGGTCTGGTGGGGGTTTTAAAATCACCAACAAAACAGTCACTATGTGTGGAAAAAAGCTGAGAAGATCAGGCGGATCTGATGTAAATGCAGGAAGAGCTGCTGTTAAAACCTCTCTGGAATCTGCATCCATATTTCCTGCAAAGTCAAAGTGTATGTATCGATCCATCATTCATTTTAAAATCTAGATACATTGTGTAGTATTCTTTTACAAAAAAGGGGGGTGTAGGGGGTAATTGACACCCGCCTTAAAAACACATTAAAGGTAGAATTAAAAATAAATTAAATAAGTAAAATAGAAACGTGTACTTTCATAAACGTAAAATCATCTGATGTATGTTTGTGTGCATGTGCGTATTTGTGTGTTTGTAGTGTGTGTGTGTGGGGGGGGTGTCTACGCCTATGTTTTGCAAGTGGTTTGTTAATTAAAGAGAAAAGAATTTAAGGCCTATTTTTCGCATTAAATGACTCTCCCCCCCTCTCTCTCTCTCTCTCACACACATACAATGAATTGTGTTTTTAAACAAGCTTTTGTTATAGTGTCTCAAAACGGTTTTACCAACCAAGTTCACGAATCATGAGCCATTTTTTGTTTTCAAATCGTGTTGAAAATTTCATCTGATATTATGAACATGGATTAAAATGAATTTCCTGATATTCAACAAGGTGTGTTTTAATTAAGTATATCTATGTATGGCTTTGATGAGTTTTCTACTTTTCAGTTCATCTTGTAAAAATGATTTTCAAAATTGCTTTTTTACCATCCAACAAATTATTAAAGTAAATTAAAGAGGTTATACCGCCAGCAATAAATTATCTCTCGATGGTCAATTTATATTTATATATATTTTTCAGGTCATGCTCCTTTCATTGCAAAGAAAACTGGGAAATGCATTGCATTTTCAACTAAAAATAAATACTGCAGAAAGTGTGACCTTGCAACAAAGAAGGGATGCAGTGTGGAAGACCATGATTGTAGAAAGAACTGGGAAGGTAGTTCGAAGGCTATGGAAGCAGATATGTGTATTTCCATGTTGAAAAATCGGAATTGGAAAAATATGTTTATTTCTCATTTTACATTGGAACCAATATTAAATAATAAATGTAAATTTTGAGCATTGCATGGAAAGGTGTGTTGATAGCGTCATTTATTGTCTGTTAATGCATAGTGGAAACCCATGAACGATTACTGTATAATTCTGTCCATAAACCAGAAACGTTGTCAATCCCTTTGAAAAAAAGATACACACGTTGTAATCAGTCATTTAAAAGCCAAACTTCAGTATGTGTCCAGGTTTTCAAACCATTCATTCATGTAAAGGGTTTGAAATGATAAACTTTTAGTACCTTGGACAAAACATGCCGATATTTGGGTTTTATTTCATTGTTGGAAAACATGTGTATTTCTTTTTCAATGCACAAGTTGTCGTATTCAGTCATTTAACATCCGATTTTCGGTTTGTGTCTGCATTTTTAAACCATTCATTGCCTGACGTCACGGCGTCAGGCTGTATAAGGATTGATAATTGCTTGCTCCGAAACTAATAGATCATACCCAGAGAGCTAGATTTTGTGCAAGCTGATTTACATTGGAAATCTTTTACCTGCATTTTAAAAGAAACATTTTTCAGGGAAACAATGATTTTACTGATGCAAAATAATGCAGTATTTACTTCGTTTACTCTGTTTGCATGAAACAGATTATTCCATGTCATTTACCGTTTCAACGTGTCCGTGTATCTTTTTTCTGCATTTCTACACTACTGGATCAGTCCATTTCTTTTCTACGAAAGGGGTGAATCGCTCTTTTCGCGCCAAATGTCACGAGTAAGCGATCTTCGCGCCTTTCCTTGGATTGTTCTATTGTATGAATAGGGGTGCTAACTTCCATGGAATTAAATAAAGTTTGTTATTGTAACCTCCATCTTCTCATGATTCAGAAATTCTGTCTACAAATTTTATCTTATTACTTAAAACAACATATGAATCGTATGTACATGTATCAGAATATGGACATTCAAAACAAAAGAAATGATTTCTCTAATTTGTTTCCCCTCTGTTGGCTTATTCCATATTTTAATGGACTAGTCCAATCATCACAAACGATCGACGCAATTCAACCAGATTCCAGACGATTTGACGAAAGAAATTACCTGTACGAAATCTTGGATTTCTTTTCCACAAAGGCCTAAATGTTGGTTTTACCTATTTCGTTCTCAAAAAATTATAGTACCCACCTTTCAGAAAAAAAAAAGATCAATGAACACAAACTACTACTGTTTACTTCATTGGAGAAAATACTTTCCTACAAGATATGTATTTAGTTATATCCATTCTCTAAAATGTTCACAATGAATGATTTGACAACAGATTTCAGAATAGGTGTAGCTTTAAATTTAGATCCAGGGGTAGATCAATCTACTTCCAGAAAAGTCAATCGCATCATCTCGGATCCTTTCGTCAGAGGTCGAAAAACAAACTCGAATGTATCGACATCATCGGATGTTAAAAATTTCTACATTTCCTGTTCATAGTAAAAACGGAGTTAGAAGTCCCTTCTATAGTATATTTTAGATAATATCATTACATTGAATAAAGTTAACTCCATATTCCACAGCTAATAGGTTTATATATACATCATCCATGCTTTTTATTTCAAAGTTTGTGAAAGGAGGGAGGGGGTGTCCTGGCGTATAAAAGAACAATACGTCATTTGTGGTCTTCTTCCCTAGATAAGGCCCGAGGAGTGGACCGAGGAGTTGCGATAGGCAGAAAACCCACATACATTAACCATTCTGTTAACAACTCTTCAGAATGCAGCAAAGGCATCGTTCTTCTACAAGTTAAATAATTAAATATTTTTACAAGGTTCTCAAATGAAAAGACATTTCAAACACAAAAAAGTTTTGCTCAAAAGGTTTATCACTTCTCTTACAGATATTGATTGATTAAGTCGGGCAAGCTTTTTGAAAAGCTGTTACTTGTTCATGTAAAGGGTTTGAAATGATTAACTTTGAGTATGACAAAACATGCCAATGTTTGGGCTTTATTTGATTGATAGAAAACATGGGTATTAAAAAAAAGATACATAAGTTGTCGTAATCAGTCATTTAACATTCAAACTTCGGTATGTGCCAAGGTTTTTAAACAGTTCATTCCTGTAAAGGGTTTGAAATGAAAAACTTGAAGTACCTTGGACAAAACGTGCCGATGTTTGGGCTTTATTTGATTGTTTGAAAACATGTGTATTTAAAAAAATATATGCTTAAGTTGTCGGTTTCAGTCATTTAACATCCGATTTTCGGTATGTGCCCGCATTTTTAAGCTGTTCATTCCTCTAAAGGGTTTAAAATTTATAAACTTTGAGTATGACAAAACATGCAAATGTTTGCGCTTTATTTGAATGTTAGAAAACATGTATGTTTTTTTCTTATCAAAAAAAGATATTCAAGTTGTCCTTATCAGTTATCTTAAATCCGAACTTCAGTATGTCAGAGATTTTAAAACAATCAGTTCATTTATGTCAAAAGTTTCATTGCAAAGATAAACTTTGAGTTTCTTGAATAAAACATGTCGATTTTGGGACTTCATTTGATTACTAGTAAACTTGTTTGTGTGTTTTTAAATACACTAGTTGTCATATTGAGTCATTTAACATCCGATCTTCGATACATGTATACCCCTCTTGACTTGCGCTTGAAGGCACGTTATGGTAATATATGAATAAACCTGTACCGATACTGTTAAAGATACCTACCTAGGTTCTGATAAATCCCTGAATCTGATCTAATAAAATTTAACTTAGTATTCCTCCTCCGATATATTATCGTCACGAACACAGAGATGTCTTCATTATTTCAATGAATTCATTTGACCGTTAATATGTTTTGAAGTCGAATCGTGACGGATACAAAGATGTTTTCGTTAAATTCGATTAATTACGAGGGGGGGGGGGGGGGTTAGAATACAAAAGGTATTCGTTGTGCATAAAAGAATCTACCGCAGTTCACTGATAATGATGTTCTTCCTGATATTAGATAAAGATAACATTATATCTACTTCAATAGTTTAATGAACTCTTCAGAGGGACAATAAAATAAGTATTTTCGCAATTATTTCACAGTTTAGTTTTATCCATGAACTTACACCCTTGTTCTCGCGGTAATGTCTCCTTAAGGTCAACCAGCGGTCAGTCCTGACCTGGCTCTCTCGGCCACGGTCTCCTCAAGGTTAACCAACCTTGACCTACCTCTATTGTTCACGGTCATGGTGATGCCCCCCTTTGGGTCAACCTGCGGTCATCCCTGACCTTGTTTCATTGTTCTCAGTCAAGGTCATAACTATTAAAGGTTAACCTGCGGTCATCCCTGACCTTGCTCCATTTCTTTCAGTCACGGTCATGGCTCCTGAACGTTAATCCGCGCTCAACCCCATTGTTCTCCCAAACAATGTTGGCTATACTACTTACATACGTATTATCATTTGTTATTAAAAAAATATATATATCTGTCAGGGTATGTGAATGAAAAGTCACATGGTCTGTGTTCTTTTCCTACGTCACGTGACATGGATAGTAAATTAATGTAAACGATCCTTTTATTGTTTAGGTTTACAAAGAGTAATATTTTTCATTAAACTGTTGTTGTTTAAAATAATAATAATGTTTTTTATAGAGATATCAACTTCCACTTTTGACACCCTCAGAACAACCACCGTACACAGTCCACGACCGATCCAACAGGTATGCTTTTATTATTGGTTATTTAAATGTTATAAAACTTTTCAACTGAACTAACTTAGTCCATAATGTGTATTCAGTATCAACCATGACAATAAACATGTCTCTTCAACTTCTAAAAAAACTAATGCAAGTAATGATGGTATGCTATTATTTAAAAAATTAATTCTTTTGTTCTTTCTAGACAACATAAAACGATTTTTTTTGGAATCGAAGCACTATCCGATAAATTATTTGGTAAATTTGGTCAATTATATTACTTTGGGTATATGTATTTTGATATTAATTTGTACTTTGTTATTTTATAAGAAACTGTCATTTTAACTGTGATCAGCCTAATAGAAAGCGGAATTTTATACACTAGCCCAATAATAACAAGCAAACGTTTCAGTTTAACATAGAAAATGAAGAAGATGAAATACTTTGATTATCAATATCAATTGATTTTTTAGGGTTTATAGCATGGGCACTAGCCACTATCTTTACGATAGGGCTTTTAGTTTTAGAGAAGTGGTTGAAGAGGAATGTGACGGACTTGTTGATCCTAATGAATGTTGCTACCCAAACCACCACCACTGATTCTATTACCCCAGCCACTAATGAATCCGCTACACCCTCCACCAATGGACACCCTGGAAACTGGTCTTTCGTTATCTAAGAAGAAAAAAAAAAACAAAATATTCACACAAAAATACTATAACATACAATACTTAATGTTACGTACATACTACTTTTATTATACCCCCGCAAACGAAGTTTAGGGGGTATATTGGAATCACCATGTCGGTCTGTCTGTAGACAAGGTTTTGTCCGGACCGTTTCTCAGAAACTGTACCCCGTGGGGTATCGTCAACACTTGTGAAGTTAATAGTATCCAATGTATGATATTGTTGTAATGACATTTATTACATAAACAAGACAGTTAACAAATACACAAATATACAAAGATAACGAGCGCACACAGCAGCAAGTTATTATGTATGAGGGGCGCACACAGCAGCCCCAGACCGCACACAGCAGGTCGAAATAGTTCACAAAAGTTACCCGGTGGTTATTCACACAGAATGGAGTCTTCTTATACTGCTACACACGAAAGCGTGACGTCATGCGCACACATACACAAAAGGGGTACAACACGGGATACATACAGGGGCTCGGCAAAGGATACACAGAACGAAATGTACTACATTCCCCCCTGTTCCAAAGAATTGATCCTATCCTGGACCTGAAATAAAAACAAATGATGCGGCAGGTCACCGCATGGCGAGAAATACACAATACATATACAATGAACATGATGCAATATGAATTAAAAATGATGTCATTCCTCATATCTGTTTCAAAGCCTAGCACAAGGAGCGCTTCCTACATATAATCGAACATAATCCTGTACAGAAATAGAAGCCGCTAATCAAATCATCATGAAATAATATGCAATTATTATTATTTTAGATAAATGACCTCAATAAATTTGACTTAGGCCTGCCTGGCACAATAAAAGCAAATAAAAAAGAGCAAGACTTGTAATTATACATAGTCTTCTAGATGCGTAGGTTTTTTGATCTTCCTCCCTGCTCTAGTTGTAACCATGGGCTCTAAATCTTGAATTTTCTCGATGCCATCTACCATGGTCTGATCGTTTGTCTCTAAATCTGTGGCATCTCCTACTCTTGAGTCCTAAGCCGTCATCTGTACCTGTAAATGTTTTATCATCACCATCTACATCAGGCGAGCTTTCCTCTTTTTCAAAATACTTGTGTCTCAGTCGCTGAATCCACAACGGCAATTCCCTGTCATATGACCTTGAGGCTGGACTACTTAGAAGTTGGTCATGTGATGTAGGAGGTTGTTCTAGCCACTGGAATAATACTGACAAGTCTGTATCTTCATGTAGTAGTTTTGATATTTCTTCCTTTGTTCTTGTTTCTGCCCAATTAACCACACAACTAAGATCATCCTCTGGTACATCAGCACTGCACTCTCCCAATAAAACTTCTGCAGTTTCACCTGGCTCAGGATTAATGACCTTGAAAGCTTTATAGGGTACTACGTTGTCTACATCCTCTGAAAATTTCTCCCACTGCTGACAGACTCTGGCGCAATAATTGCAACCTGCACAAGGCAGAGATTTCAAGTTGGTATCTGCTTTATAACAATTGCAAGCGTCCAATCTATCAGGAATACGTGATGAGCCATCGGCATTGGAATGCTTGTTCCCGTTACAACAAATGATTTGCATGTCAAACTGTGAAAGTTCCTCAATCCAGCGAGATAACTGTCCCTGAATGTGTCGAAATCGGAACAAACACACCAAACTGTTGTGGTCAGTTAGTATCGTGAAGCGTCGCCCCAAAAGATAATGACAAAAATGATGGCAGAACTTCACAACAGCCAGTAACTCCTTGCGTTTTGTGCAATATTTACGGTGTACTGGTAACAGTACATGGCTGGCATAGGCTATGGTCCGTTCCTTCCCATCTTGTATAAACTGTGTAAGTTCAGCTCCTACCATTGAGTCGGACACATCAGTGTCTAAAATAAAGTCATCTCTAAGAGTTGGGTAGGCGAGACAGGGTGCTGAGGATAGTGCTGTTTTCAAGTGTTCAAATGCATCTTGATGCTCTGTAGTCCAGTGAAATTGCTTTGCTTTCGAATCTGTTAGCTCAATCTCTTTCTTATCTGTAGGGACAGGCCAGGACTGTACAACATCCAATTTGGCTGGGGAAATTCTCACACCTTCTCGAGTAATTCGCTTTCCTAAGAACTCGCATTCAGTTTGGAATAAGAAGCACTGTCTTGGCTTGAGCTTCAAGTTATATCTGCTGAACCTCTCTAGGACTAAATCAAGATTGATAGGATGTTCTTCAAAGGATTTGCCGAGAACAGTTCTCTCGAACAATTCACGCAAGTGCTCAGGCAGATCTGGTTCCTCTGCTGGGGCTGGTTGGCTAATTGGTTGAGCACATTTCATGTAACATTCTTCTACACCTGGTAATTCCTCGCTGAGGTCTATTGCACTGCCTATGTGCTTCCCAGCCTTTATAACAATCGTACCATTTGTTGGGTTTATAATGTTGACTTTGGCAAATTTCCCGGATTCAACTATGGTTGCTGCTATGACAAACTTTCTATTAGTCTTCAAAGGTTCAAGGACTAGATGTCTGTCATCATCAATGTTAGGTCCATCGATAACAACATTTGTACAGGAAACTGTATTTGGAGGGATGACTGTCCTTCCTTGCATGAAAACTTTCCTTATGTCAACATCTGTGCCACTTTCAGTCCTCTTGACTATCCCAGTAATGGTACTGTTGCCTATTTGCAATGTGTTATCCTTCAAGTCTACAATGCATTTGTATTTTACTAAGAAATCAAAACCAAGTAAAATACTATTAGTTATGTCTGCTGCATAAAGATCTGCAAGGTAGGTTTTACCTATGCAAATTGGTACATTTTTAATTATATACCCAGGTATCCTTTCATCAGGTACCACACCCCTTAGGTATATGAACTGCTTGTCGTCAATCTTCAGTCCCAATTCTCTCGCGAGTTGAAGATTCATCACAGATACTTGAGCAGCAGTATCTATTACAGCAGAGACTTTCTTTGAATGTATATGGATAGGGATCACCAGGCTAGCTACATTTACTTGTTTTACTAATATTTCCTTAACATCCCTGTCAGTAAATGAATTCAGTTCATGACCGAGCTCATCCAATGACAAGAGTGATACATCTGGTGTTTCTTCCAGCTCTTCATGACATGTTTCATAATTTTCATCCAGACTCTCATTCATCTGTAATGTCTGGCCATCATCTATTGGCTGGACTGAGTGTTGGCCGATCCGCCCAGTCCTCTGAAGTTTAAATCCTTTTTATCTGGGCTAGGGCTCCTCCCCTTGTCTCTAGCCTGAGGGCAATCCCTTTGCAAATGACCATAACCCTTACAGAGGTAACAGCGACTTGATGGGGGTGTCGGTGACCTTGACCTTGGCTGGTCCTTCCGTTCCATAAGTCCTATGAGCTTGGAGATCAGGCCTTCCAATTTTTCTGAGGAGTCTCGTCTTGAGTCATGAAGAGTGCGAATACATGCCTCGTCTGTAGCTGGCTCAACACAGTCGTCTTGGAAACTTACACGACGAGTACTGTAATTAGCTCGTGAACCGAACAGTGCCTTGCGATTATTTACAGCTGCTTTGACATACTTCAAGGCCTTGTAAATACTCTTTGGGTTCTTTTCCATAGCAAGGTGAGCAGCCTCCTTATCCTTGCATCCCCTTAGGAAAGCTTCTACCGCCATTTGATCAACAGTGCTGTCGTTTGCTTCTGGAAGTCCATCCATGGTTAGAAAATGGACTCTTTTGAGAAAACTCCTCAAAAGTTTCATCTTCCTTCTGTCGCACAAATTGTAACTGTCGTCTCGCAGATATGGGTGCTTCCTTTGTACTGAATCGCCTTGACATCTTCTTTAAGAGATCCTGATAGCTACAATGTGTAAGTTCACGTGCAAAATCTAACGCCTTATCCTGCAGACAGTCAAGTAGCCTTCCTTTTGCTTTTCGCTCACTCCAATTATATTGTTTTACTTGTCTTTGGAACTGGAAGATAAACGAGTCCCAGTTCTTGTCGCCACGAAAGGTAGGCATCTTAGGTCTTGATGAGCTCCTACCGGATTTACCATGCCGAGTTTTCCTTCTGGATAAGTTGAGTGAGTCATCAGACTCACAGGAATCTTCCGAGTCTGATGAGCCAGAGCTACTTTCTCCTCTATATCTAGTAGCCTGTGTATGTCTCTTTTTTGGTTGTCTCAGGTCGGCACTGGAAAATCTATCTCCAAGAGTAGATCGCTGATGGTCAAAATCCAGTTGCATATTTGCACCGCCCACACTACAAGGGGTAGAAGATTGAAAGGATGGTCCTCCAGAGGAAGGAAATGCAGTAAATGACTGCATTGATCCCAACTCAAACGGTGAATGAGACCTAATACCAGTCATCATGTGTCCTCCTTCCAAGGTGCGTTGTCCAGGTTCTGCCCTCAAAGAGGTCAGATGCGGTGTCATGGGTTCATGCTTAATTCCTGCCCTGCCCAAAGGTGTCTGTAGATAACCCAGTGGCAAGTTTGGTATGTTTACGGGTCTTTGTCTATCTAGCTCTTTTCGAAGTTCAAAAATTTGAGTCTCTTTTTCCTTTAGGGCCAAGTCTTTACTATGAAGCTCCTCTGCCTGCATTTGCATTCTGCCCTGCTGCATATTTAACCTGTGGTGCAGATCCTCCTTTTCAAAATAACAGGCTTCTAATTTCTGGTTGGTATGTCTTAGTTCGCGACTAAGATCTTCATTACCTGCAGCTTTTGGTCGTCCGTTATTGTTATCTAATTCAATGCGGCCTTCATTGATCCACTGCTGCCATACTCCTTCCTTGATTGTTGAGGCATAAGCCAGCAGTTGAATGGAAATAGGAAAATTCAGCATATCTCGTAATTGGATGATAGCTTGAGCTCTCTTTTCTCCAATGTTCTCTAAAGTTTGGAGCTCTTCCTCAGTAGCTGTTTGAATATTTACACGCATGTTCAATGTTTGTGATATTTATTGCAAAACAGCAGTACAAACTTTTATTTTAATGTTAGACAATAGATAGAAAGAAAGAAAGTAGAAAGATTTAGCAATTTATTTATGGCAACTAACCATATACAAATTGCTAGGGAGCAATTGGTAAGGTAAACAGTATTTGCTGTTTGATGAAATCAAAAATTAACACAGGTGTTAGTTATATGCAAAGCAATTTGAATGAACCTTTATTTTATTCCTTTCTAAAAAAGAGAAAAAAAAAAAAGAAAAAAATTAGCAATTGTACTGCAGTGCGCGTCCACCCTAAGGAATGGGGGAGGGGGGTATTAAACTTTTTTTTTTAATATATACTTTTTTTCCTACAATTTTATTTATAAGGAGACAGGACTTAAAAATGGAACAGCTATTTACCCTGATGTATTTGGATGACAAGTATGTTATTGCCTATATGAAATAACAAGTATAACTGTAAGCCTATGCAGAACTTAGCTACCCTAACATTCTGAGGAAATTCGAACGAACAATAATTATAAATTTTGTAAATTAACCCTTATCTCCCAAAAACAACTCTATATGTGAATTAACCTATCCAATAAACTAGTACAAATTAAAATATATGGGTTCTGAATCGTTATCTAAAGTAAAATTGAGTTTGATATTTTTCAGAAGCACATGACCGGATGTTTCGCGCCGTTTATCCTCGTCGCCAATGTTGTAATGACATTTATTACATAAACAAGACAGTTAACAAATACACAAATATACAAAGATAACGAGCGCACACAGCAGCAAGTTATTATGTATGAGGGGCGCACACAGCAGCCCCAGACCGCACACAGCAGGTCGAAATAGTTCACAAAAGTTACCCAGTGGTTATTCACACAGAATGGAGTCTTCTTATACTGCTACACACGAAACCGTGACGTCATGCGCACACATACACAAAAGGGGTACAACACGGGATACATACAGGGGCTCGGCAAAGGATACACAGAACGAAATGTACTACAATATAAAGAAATTGTTTACATAGAATTTTTTAAGGGAAGGGGGGCGTAAATATGTAACATGTAAAGGAAGTGGGATGTTAATCATACTAGCCTATCATTGTCTAAAATTAGTCATTTTAAAGTAATCTTTTGGCATGCGTGGATAATCTCTAGTGAATTCCTCATCACTCTCATCACTTTCCTCTCTCTCAATGTGATCATAATTTGGAGAAAATGCAGCATTATGTTTTTTTTTCTGTCTACGACTATGAATACAAATACATTGGAGGATAAATATGGGAATGGCTAATAAACAGGAAAAAATAATAAGCAAAAAAGTATTTTCTTTTATCACCTGTAATTGGACTCAAGGTTTTTGGATGCGTGGTCATGTCTGTGGTAGCCTGGATGGTATCAGTGTGGAAATTATCTGTATGTGTGTGTGTTTGGGTGGGGGTAGTCACGCTGTGTGTTTGGGGGGGGGGGGTAGTCGCGGTGTGTGTTTGGGTAGTCGCGGTGTGTGTTTGGGTGGGGGTAGTCACGCTGTGTGTTTGGGTTGGAGTAGTCACGGTGTGTGTATGGGTGGGGGTAAACACAGTGTGTGTTTGGGTAGGGGTAGTCACAGTGTGTGTTTGGGTGGTGTCATCACAGAACCAGTGAGTGACACAGTGTTGACAATAGTGACGGTGAGGGGATTTACATTATGCATACGGTCTGTAAACAAACGAGGCAATGTCATTTCTTTAATCTCAGATGTTTTTGATCCGACTTTTTGTGAAAATGAAGTTTGAATTTTTGGAATATTTGTTACGACTGATGATGGTGACGTGGAGGTCAATGGTGTTGTTTGGAAGCAAACTCATATCTACAGATGAACAACAAAAAAAAGGAAAAAGAACAAATACTTAAAAAAAAAAGCTCAACCCACCCCCACCCCCACCCCCAAAACAACAAACAAAACTACAAAATAAAAAGAAATAGAACAAAAATCAGTTTAAACCATTATGATACAAAGATGTACTTACGAGTGCTGTCGTTCACCATTGTAGTACTAGTAGTAACCTCTATTCATTCAAATATCACTTAAAGATACTGGAATGTAACTCCGTTATCGCAAAAAATCTTCCTAAATTTGTTCTTTACATGTATCTGGACAAAATACGTCTTTACCCTGGAAAGAGCAAGCCATGAGTGACAAAATCAGCGATATTTAGGGACGTCAGCTTTTAACTTCAAAGCCGCGCCGCTTTCTTCTCATGGAGAGTAAACGAATCACGAGAAGGGGGGGGGCGGGGTGATTAAAACAGAGAAATGATAGAAAGAAAAACTTTTATTTTACCTCGACATCGGACTTGACCCTGACCATTTTCCATGATGATCTGTATGAAATTTGAATTACAAAAACGTTCAAGATGGATGATTGGTTCACATTCCCCGTTGATAAATACACATTTAATGACGATATCCGAGGGCTTATTTCTTTAATGAAGCAATCCACTTTTACTTGATCATATTCAAGATTTAAAACACACACAGTTTCCCCTGAGCATCTGACCCACCCCGTGAAAGGGTATTCGCAAGTAGGGGTCAGTTCATATCCAAAGGAGAAATTTATAATCGTATACAAAATATAATAAAACAAACAAAACATGTTTCTTTTTTGTTTTTGTTTTTAAGAACTTCTGTACGATTATCCAATAATCGTCGATCTGATAGGTTGAAGTGAAATAAATGTTTATATATGTGTGTATAGGCTGACCCTCATGTATACTTTGACATTTAAAATTTGGCAGAAGACAAATATTTGAGGAGAAATGATGAAAGACGTAATTATTGATAACAATTTAGATCCTGCATTTCATTCGTGATCTTCCGACCTGTTTTTGTGAGACCTAGATAATTTTTTAGGTGTGAAATTTAACTGATTAATTGAATTTTCCATTTCCATTGAAAACCAGTTTTTAAAATCTTAAGTTAAAGCGTTTTTAAAAATATTTTCCAATGATATACCTCCAAAAATCCCATGGGAAATCGGTATAAGAGAAAACTCTTAAAATCTTACTCTTGCGGGTATACCATGGCAAAATATGTTGATTTTAATGTTTTACACACATTGCACAAGGCGCAGTTCATTTCTCTAAAATTTTGCTTTTTTTGTATTATTTTAAAGCAGGTGCTTTTGCGAGGACGTCAAAAACGTCTTATAAAACCTATCGAAAACAATCGATCGATCTTGTTAAATTAATGCGTTTTTTAAAATATTATTTTCCAATGATATACCTCCAAAAACTCACGTGGGAAATCGGTATAAAAACTGAGGAAACACCTAATATCTTACTCTTGCGGGTACCATGGCAAAGTATGTTGATTTTAATGCTCTACACACATTACATAAGGCGCAGGTCATTTCTTTAAAATTTTGTGATTTTTTTTTTATCTTTTTTATATTTTTTAAAGCAGGTGTATTTGCGATGACTTAAAAAAAGTCATACGAAATCTATCAAAAGCGATCGACATCATGGGGGCAATACCCTGTCCGTGAGTACGAGGATTTATTATGGAACTTGAAAAATGTATTTGCGATGACTTAAAAAAAGTCATACGAAATCTATCAAAAGCGATCGACATCATGGGGGCAATACCCTGTCCGTGAGTACGAGGATTTATTATGGAACTTGAATTTTTTTTCGTAACACGTTAATTGTATGCTTTCCTTTCATAGCACCCTTATTGTTTTTTTTATATAGAATAGATGTGGATGTGCGGGAAAGAGAGCAACAAGGTATATGATTTTTAATGAACACATGACAATAGAAATGTATGCATAAGAGTGTTACTCAAAAATTTAAAAAAAGATTGCACACATAGTACAACCAAGAGAAGAAGGACAGTTGCTGGGTCAGTAATCTTTAAAATAGAAAAACAAAACAAAATTATGTAAAGAAATTCCTTTTAGGAGTGATTTTTATTTATTTTTTTTAATTAGAATATATGATTTTTTTCAGCGAACCCCCAAATGCATCACGGAGAAATCCGTTAGTATTTTATGCATATTTTTTCTTATACATTTAGCTTATCCATCAATTACATTTTTTTTTAATTTTACACATTTTACTTTGTAGAACAAAACTTATATTTTCTATGTAAAACATTGGACTGCCATTTTGGCCTCGCCCGGGGGTCATGATTTGAACAAACTTGAATCTACACTACCTGAGCATGCTTCCATATAAATATGATGAATTATGGTTTTGTCATTCTTGAGAAGAAGATTTTTAAAGACTTTTCCTATATATTTCTATGTAAAACTTTGGTCGGCCATTTGGGCCCCGCCCTACCCCTGGGGTCATGATTTGAACAAATTTGAATCTACACTATCTGAGCATGCTTCCATATCAATATGATAAATTATGCTTTTGTCATTCTTGATAAGAAGATTTTTAAAGAATTTTCCTATATATTTCTATGTAAAACTTTGGTCGGCCATTTTGGCCCCGCCTGTACATCTGGGGGTCATTATTTGAACAAAATTGAATCTACACTACCTGAGCATATATTTCCATATATGAATATGATGAACTATGCTTTTGTCATTCTTAAGAAGATTTTTTAAAGAATTTTCCTATATATATCAATGTAAAACTTTGGTCGGCGATTGTGGCCCAGCCCTACCCCGGGGGTCATGATTTGTACAAACTTGAATCTACACTACCTGAGGATGTTTCCCCATAAGTTTCATCTTTCCTGGCACAGTGGTTCTGAGAAGAAAGATAAAATCTACCACTAAATTTTAATTAATTCCCAATTATCTCCCCTTGAATAAGGGCATTGTGCCACCCTTCATTTGAAGAAACTTGAATACCCTCTACCCAATGATACTTTGTGGCAAGTTTGGTTGAAATTAGCCCAGCGGTTCTTGTGAAGAAGTCGAAAATGTGAAAAGTTTACAGACAGACGGGACACCACGGACAAAATGTGATCAGAAAATCTCACTTGAGCCTTCGGCTAAAAAAAAAGGAGGGGTTGTTGGTGCCAGAGTGTTTTATTGGCAATAAAACAAGACATTGAAATACACGTTACTTAAATGCAACAATCCAATTAACTATGATTTGTTACCCATATGATGATCATTTTAATGCTGTATTTTTTTTAATAATTATAATCCCAAGAATAAACTTGATCCCCATTGCCGTTACCCCATCCTAAATCTGGGGGTCCTGATTTGAACAATTTAAAATCTACACTACCCGAGGGTGCTTCCACTTAAAATTCAGCTTTTCTGAAGAAGAGAAGATTTTTAAAGTTTTTTCCTATATATTTCTATGTAAGTCTAGGATTCCCTATTGTGGCCCCGCCCTATCCCCGGGGGTCATAATTTGAACAATTTAGAATCTATACTACCCCAGAATGCTTCCACATAAGTTTCAGCATTTCTGGCCCAGTGGTTCTTGAGAAGAAGATTTTTAAAGATTTGTTCCTATATATTTCTATGTAAAACTAGGATTCCTATTGTGGCCCCACTATCCCTGAGGGTCATGATTTGAACAATTTAGATCTACACTACCCCGAGATACCTCCACTTAAGTTTCAGCATTTCTGACCATCGTTATTCAGAAGATTTTTTAAAGTTTTTTCCTATATATTTCTATGTAAAACTTGGATTCCTGTTATTGTGGCCCCACCGTACCCTTGAGGGTCATGAATTTGAACAATTTAAAATCTACACTACCCCAGATCTCCACATAAGTTTAGCTTTTTCACCCAATGGTTATTTGAAAAGAAGATTTTAAAGTTTTTTTTCCCTATATATTTCTATGTTAAAATAAGATTCCCTTTTGTGGCCCCGCCCTACCCCCGGGGGTCATGATTTTAACAATTTAATATCTACACTTTTTAAAGATGCTTCCACATAAGTTTCAGCAATTCTGGCTCAGTGGTTCTTGAGAAGAAGATTTTTAAATGACCCCACCCTATTTTTGTATTTTCCTGATTATCTCCCCTTGGAAGGGGACTTGGCCCTTGATTTTAACAATTTATATTCCCCTTCCCCCAACGATGCTTTGTACCAAGTTTAGTTAAAATTGGCCCAGTGGTTCTTGAGAAGAAGTCGAAAATGTGAAAAGTTTACAGACGGACGGTCGACGGACACCGGGTGACCAGAAAAGCTCACTTGAGCTTTCAGCTCAGGTGAGCTAAAAAGGGCACGAATGCAGTGATATTATTCCTAGAAATATTTATCAGACATTTTGAAATCAAATTTTAAGAAGTGTGGACGTACAATCAAATATAAAAAAAAGTATCAATGTGGATATTGCCATTTAGTGTTTGGAGATTTTAACAGTATGAATAAACATGAAAAAGTAAACGAACAGGAGTGTAATATCAGGAATTCGTATCCAGATAGGCAAGAAAATAGATTTTGACCCCTCTAGATGACATTCGGGTTGAAGAAATTTGAATTTTGAATTTTTTTTATTTATTTGAATTTATTTTTAATTTTTGTTTTTGAAAATGATGTTTGATATCCTGAGTTTAGTTTTACAATACGTATGCAGACACCAAATACTAATCCGTTATTGGTTTAGATCGATTATGAAAAAATTCACTAAAAATTCAAAATGAAAAAAAAAAGTTGCTAGTTTTTTAGGAATACGAATAGTTAAAGGGAGGCAATTCAAAAATGACATTTTTCAAGCATTCTAAAATACTCTTTCCTGTAAATATAACAAAGCTTAAAAAAACGTAAATACAATTACGATCAATTCTGTATATTTGGAGGTAATATTATACGCCATGATGTAATCGCAAACAATGTAAATGATCATTTAATTCATTTGAGGATGATATTAAATACTACTGTAATGTCATAAGAAGTGACTCGGTAAATCGGGGACCCGAGAAAAATACAAATCAAAAAGAAAGTATGGTGAATCGTATCAGTCAAAATTCCATAAAATGATAAATGAATCCATTATCTGCAATTCGTTTCAGTCAAAATTCCATAAAAAATCATCTATGGTGACCTATCTCAGTCAAAATTCCATAAATTGAAAAAAAAATCGATTCTACGGTGACTCGCTGCAGTGAGAAAATTCGTAAACTGAAAAACTTTCATCTATGGTGACACATTACTAAGAAAAAGCATATACAGTAACTCGTTTCAGCTAACATTTTCAGTAAATAAAGGCTGTAATTATAAGGATTCGTTTCAATCAAAATTCATGAAATACGGGGTAAATGTTTGGTGACTCGTTACAGTCAAAATTTCATATAATGAAAAATCCCGAGTCAAAGTGACAAGACATGAGAAATTTCACGATTTTGGTGACTTGTTTTAGTCTGAATTAATTAATATGAACATTTTCCTCTTCAGTCTCCGGTATACCACTAAATACGAGGTTGCCTCTCATTCTGGTTTGTAGATGTAAGTGGCGTTGTTTAAATCCTCGAATTTATTCCTCGCCATTTTTAATTCATTCAAGATCATCTCATTTTCGTTCCTTATGCTACTAACAGATTTCTTCATTTCTTTGACTTCCCTCGTTTGATCATCATACTGTTTACTAATTTGTGTCACACACTCTTCCACCCCGTTGACCTTGCCCTTCATTTTTAAATGTGTTGACATTCCGTTCCAATTCATTGACTCTCCTTTAAATATGATATAATCTGTTTAGTTTAGTAGATACTAGTTCTAATCGATTCGACATGACTTTTAAAGTCTCAAGAATATCAACGTGTTGATATTGGTGTTGTGAGGGGTTTGGTACTGGTGGTATAGGGGATAAGTACCCAGCAAATTGACTCTGTGGTCCCGGGGGGCCCAAAAGGGGACGAACTGATTTCCTTGAAAATTATTTCCTTGACAGTTGTTTTGAAAGTTTGCAGTTGGTGTAGATGCAACTGCCGTTGGTTCACTAAGGCTGATACTGCTATTACTGTTACTCAATTGACTCTCCATATCATGGATACTAGGAACATGCGATGATTGAGTACTACTCACATGGACTTTCTGTTTTCTTTCACCGCTCGTGTTTACTGTTTGTTTTTTCCTTTCCCTTTTCTAGGCATTTCTCAGTGCTATGTCTCAGATAGGTTTCCACACACTTAACTACACATTTAAACAACAAATTTAGGTGATCTTATATACAAACCACGAGGAATATTGAATGAAATTCGAGAAAATTTTCTCAGCGATTTTTAAAGCTGCCTCCCTTCATAACGCATGCGCAGATTCTAATTGTTTATAACTGTCGCTTAATTATCACTACTCGTTAATTGCCTGTTCACAAATTGTTATTTTAAAATCTTGAGTTTAATTTTTGACTGGTCTTTTTTCATTACCTTTGTCTTTAAATGTGGCAAGAGTTTGGAAATGCGCATCTATCTATGATTGTGCTTAGAAAAACGAATGACTGAACCTATGGGGGATCTAGAAGTTCCTCAACAAAGAAAAATGGAGTTAAAACACTGGATACAGAACCTCGTAATGAATGTTTTCGCATGCCTTACGGTGTTAATGATCCTAAATTTCCACACAGAAGTTACACTATCGCCATCAATTGGATCTTACCATTCCCGAGGCCGCAGAAGATATAGACATGTGTCTGAGCAATGATGAGGATATCCAGTATTAGATTTTACTAAAAGAAAGACAACTCTAGATAAGAGAACTGCATCAAATCCGTGGATTCATTCAAATAAAAAAAAACGGGTAGAGGGACTGGATATGTGTTAAGTTCATTGTACTGCCAGATTTGCTTTGTCTCACACTAGTACCCCGGAACTGGAAAACCTGTTTTACAAGCAAGGAGGTGACTATGAAGAATTTAGAACTTTGTGGGCTGAGAAGAGAAACAGAATTGGACCCCAGATATTGGATACAATACAAAATAGTTATAGGGCCTGGAAGAAACCTGCAGTGAGAGAGACTATAGCAGTTATAAAAAAAAAGTTTTTGGAGTGTGTAGATTTCACAAGAATTTGAATAAAAAGATTGAACTCTCTTATTTTGGGTGTGTTCTTTATAAAAACATGGTGTTTTAAAAATAATCTTTATTACATCATGAGTCTCTAGGAGTTTCAATGTGATTTATTCAACAGTGAGGTAGAAGCTTTTGTCCATCAGTGTAGCTGTTTTACTGTGAAAGCTCATGGATTGGGTCACAGTTGAATCTCTACGCGACACGCCGATTTATATGGACGAGAAATTTAGCCCTAGAAGAAGATAGAGGAATTTCAGGAACGATTAGGGTGGTTACCTCACAAACACCTGCAGTCATTTGTTTACTAGCTAAATGGGATTATGAGAGAGCAAGTCATAGACCTATAAGAAGCTCACCTTATCAGACCACCCCACAAAACGGTAGTGTCTATATGCATGACCGTCGTGCACTTAATTTTCTCAACGGCTATTCGCACGACTGTCGTGTACATAATTTTTCAGGGACTATTTGAACGACCGTCGTGTATATATTTATCAGTGACTATTTGCACGACCGTCGTGTTTTTTATTTAGAAAATATATTTATCAGCTGTTCGCAAGACCATATACATGTATTTTTTGTTTTATATCTCCTTTTTTTATAACCCCCAAAGTGCACATATGTTTTTATTATGTTCCCCAAACGAAGTTGGGGAACATATTGTTTTTACTCTGTTTCTTATTATTATTATGTTCCCCAAACGAAGTTGGGGAACATATTGTTTTTACTCTGTTTCTTATTATGTTCCCCAAACGAAGTTTGGGAACATATTGTTTTTACTCTGTTTCTTATTATTATTATTATGTCGCCCCGAACGAAGTCGGGGACGACATATTGATATTGTACGCATGTTTTTTTTATCCAGGCTGTTTCTCGGAGATGGCTGGGACAATCTTCCTGAAACTTTCCTTAAAGGACGATCACTGGTTGTAGTTGTGCAGTGAGGTCGTTCTGTTCCAATATGTCTACCGTTGCCATGGAAACCTGTAAAAAGCGACAAATTTTGTCCGAGAGTGTTCTCTCTGGTCCCTTAAACGTTCGTCATGAAACTTTTCTTATTTTAATGATTAGTATCTGTAGTTCTGCAACTCGTATTTAAAATTTTCATATAATCGATTATTGCCATGGAAACCAGGTGAAAGTTAAAATTCTTTAATTTCGATTTTCTCAATAACTACTCAGGCAATCGTTTTGAAACTTTCAATGTTTATTCCTTGCAATGTATCAAAGTGATTTCTACTTTCAAAATAATTGTAATGAGTCGCTCACGGTTGCCATAGAAACGAAACAGAAAAAAAGATTCAGATGTACACATGTGTTC
>NW_026928031.1:17500-33418 GCF_032062105.1 Saccostrea cuccullata | reverse complement strand
AGCAGATGATGGTGGCAAATCATTGATAGATGAAGAATCATCAGAGGTATCAGGGGTCCCTACTGTACCAACAATAGGTGAGGAGGTAGCAAAGCCCTGGGATAGGGGATTGATTTGTACAAGGGGACTAGGCGTTGAGACACTATTAGATGACATATTTATTCCAGTTGATGTAATATTGGGTAGAGATGTGGAATTGAAACGTCTTCTTAATGGATTTAGTTCTTCAGAAGAACTATTAAGAGTCTCAGATCTTTTGCGTTTACTTTCCACTTGGCGACTCATAGGGTGAACATCACTCATTAAAGACACAATAGCTGATCACACTTGTTAAAGGAAACTGTTTTTCAGAGCTTTTCGAAAATTGAGAAAGTTAATATTAAGAAAATACTAGTTCTCTAACTCACGAATGTCGTATTGGCATGTTTCTTACCACACACATGTAATTTATAGCGAATTTTCCTTTACACTCTCCGCTTCTCAAAAAATCACGTCATGGCGACAGGTGTCACCGGAAGTGATCTCAATTTACTTTGAATAGTTTCAGGTGCATCGTAAAAGGGACAATGGAAACTAGAAAGGAGCCTAAGTCGGTTGGAAAGAAACAGAATGGTGCGTATATGATAAGATAAGGTACTATGCTGTGTAACTTTTTTTCTGTTAATTTTTGGGGGAATGATATTATGTCTGTCTGGAAAAATTCACGACTTGAAACACTGTATATAAAAGATGCTTTGGTTCATGGTAACAATAGAAACCTCCCCAAAGACACTTCCTTAGCAAACAGTCAATTTTTCGATTTTGTAGGACAAAGAGACACTTATCTTTAAAGAAATTGAAATCTCGGCTACAATAGGTCTGTCCCTAAAATATCAAACTGCTCCAATTAAAGTAACTTCTCAGGTACAGGCGAAAGCTCAGTCCTAGTTATTAGGTATCAATCAGGCAAGGTCTAAAGCTAACTTCCACTTGATAAAATATCTCTTCTGAATTCTCATATTAAAATATTTCAGTTGCATGTATTTTAAATATCATATACAGGGTTATTTCCAATGGCAAATATGATTTTAATTTTGCAATTTTCTACCAAATGTTTTCAGGTTTTTGAGACACACATGCTTTTGTTCAACAGAATTTGTAAAAATGTAGTACAAACATATTTAATATGTACCTAGATAAATGTTCTAGTTGAAATAGTTTTTTTAAATTTTCAATCAGGATCAGCTGATGACAAGAGAAAGGTAAGACCAAGGAGAATTCCAGACGAACAAGTTGGCCGTCAAAGATAGGAAACGTAAGGTTGGCGCCGGCGATACCGCGGGCTCAACAAATCCAGAGCTTAAGGCTGCGAGGCATGCAAAGATAGATGGAGATAAAGGGGAATCTGAAACTGGGTCTGGTGATCAGAAAAGCGGACAAAGAAAGTCAGATATAAAGTATGTATATCGAGTCCTTCGGCCAGGCGAAAGATATGAGAATGGACTGTATCCCAAGAATATACACTCGAGTATAACTATCCAACAACACGTGGAAATTAAATGGGAAGCAAATGCCGAGAATCGAGATACATTTCTTGTTGCAGAAGGCTTTGTGCCATAAAGAGGCTGGGAAAGTTTACTAATAAGCCAAATCTAGTAAGGGATGTAGTAAGGATAATCATTAGCAGACTGAAAACCAACGCCCGAGTGATAGATCTAACTAAAGTGGAAATACGCGAACGTCACATCGAGCGCTCGTCAGTGGCCTGGGGATACGCTGAAAGATTCGAGGAAGTCATCTTAGAGCCAACATCTCATGTACCTCCAGAATGTTTAAAGAAAATTGGGGAAATTCATAACAGAATTTTTAGAAAAATATAAACTGTGATCCTGAAAATGCTTCACTTCCAAAGGATGGTTAAACACAAAGTTCTATCTTATCCATCTTGGGTACTTTTTATCATCTGTAGTCTGTAAGATTGTTCCACTTTACAAAGAAATATTTTTGAAGTTTTCTTTTTTTGAAACAATGAAGAAAAAAAGGAAATTTAAAGATGACCAATTGAGAGAGAGAGAGAGAGAGAGAGAGAGAGAGAGAGAGAGAGAGAGAGAGAGATATTTCAATTCCTTCGTGACAACAAGTTATTATGTAGGAATTTCTATTGCAGTTCTGACTGTATAGTTGAAATATTTTTTTTATTTTTTTTTAGCGCATATCATTTCAGTTCAAAGTAAATAAATGTATTTTTAATGGCAGCAAAAGGAGGAGGATATCTTTATTATTTTCATATGTATTTGTTATTATATATTATGAATTTATAATTACTATATATTTATACATGAAATATATGTATAAAATATTCGATCATATGTACACACGTTATGTATATGTAAGAATGTTATATAGAATGCAAAATTCATTAAAATAAAATATATTAAATAGTACTTTTATACTAATTCGTTATCATAGAATGCTTAGGAAATACATGTTTGTTTTTTGTTGTTGTTATATTTGAATATGTAGTTCAAACAAATTTACAGAATGCCCCCCTGCTTTTAATGTAACTATTTAGTGTATGAAATGTGATTTAATATAAAACATATTGTGTCAAATATGTACACCGTATAATACGTCATTCCATATTTATGAACAAAATTAAAATCTTCGAAAATTAGATCAAGCATGAGGGTCGAGGTCAAGGGGTAAAAAAACTATAGCATGATAATAATCATCATCTTACATGATAGTACATGTCTAATATGAAAGTCCTATCCTGAAGTTATAAGGAAAGAAATATGCATGTATAATTTGAAAGCCCTATCTGTTCTTGTTCAAATTTATGACCAAGGTTAAAGTTTCTGAAAAGTGTACCAACCTTCAAGGACTATGATAGAGGACCAAAAATCATGGTATACATGTATTTAGAAAAGTCTTATGACAGGTAATACACATGTTCAATAAGAAATATTAATTTTTAGTCTGTGATGTTTTCTATTTAAAAGAGAATAGGCAGTTTTAATTTTGTTCTTTTCTTTTTGTTTTGCTTATCAGCTTTATAATAATTTATTTATTACTTTACATTACTTTACTTTATTTTTTCCGAGCCTCTCCCCTCCCTTTTGATTAATGATTTTCATGTTCATGTTTTTCAAAAAATAAATTGCCATAATATCGGGCTCGACCTTTCAAAAATTGTGAACTTTCATTTCGAGTTTTCTCAGGTTTTGATAGAAAACACATGGCTAGCATATTCAGACCGAATTATGACCAAAATATTGTTAACAATTATCATATTCAGTCTTGATGCTGTGTGACAAAGACTCCATTGAATCTATTCAGCAGTACATCATCAAGCTGACGGAATTTCTCTCTCTGTATACATGGATTGTTGACGCCTATGTATCGGTAAAACTGCTTTAAATTTTTATGCTTACAATTTGTTGAAAACTCGATAAAGACAATAAGACATGCATATTTTAAATTTTGACGTGTTTGTTTAAAAGATGGTTTTCAACATTTTTGTTCCCTATCATATATTTAAAATAAAAAAGAAAAGAAATAAAAGAGACGAAGTTACTTAATGTTACGAGTTGAGAAACATTTTTTTTTTAGTCTGTCCCACCAAGTTACTGTAAGCACTTTTCGCATAATATCTCAAAATATAATATGTTTTACGGTGTGACCGTTGGGGCGAGCGCAGTAACACTTGAAAAATTGATCAGCCACTTCAAACATCAAGCCGCGCGATACATCTCGGCTACCTGTGACGTCACACGACGTCACGGAGCTCGTCGGAGCTTACGGAGACAGCCGAGCGTCTGTTTGAAATCATAAATCTAGTGCATCATTTGGGTAAAAAAAAATTGCAGAGTTATTTTTTGCTTCTTTGAAAGGTTTTTACATACTGAAAGCCGTTTAAGCTTTACGTTATTATTTATTTATTTATTTGCGCAAAGGACATTGGGTAGTGTGATGTTATATGAGTTATTGGACTTATCCGGAATTGGTCAGGTCGACCGTTATGTGTTATGCTTATGTATGTAATAAAGATCATTCTAGAAAGCACATGGCGACTTAGTAGTCGTGTGTTGTTTGTCTCAGTAAAAAGACAATCGCAGAGGCCATAACAGGTAGTGCAGGAATTCTGGGAATGTTGCACAGAGAAATTTGGCTGACGTATGTACAGATTTCAATCCGAGTTTCCTCTGTTCTTACACGTTAGTCTATTGAGCTCGCTTTGTGAGCGTCGCTTCGCGACGCTCGCTGCGCTCGCTATAAATTTCTTGGCTTTAATAAGTGATAACTAACTTGATTCTGACATATCACTTCTTCGCTCTTATTTAACACATGCAGTTCTGTTATCAGTGTGTTTTGTTTATTTTCATTGTATATTTTAGGATTACTTCACCAAGCATCACTGGGATAACCTCCCCTCAGTGTGGACAGAGTCCCTTCTTAACACAGAACCTACAGAACTGGTGTGGCTGTTAACAGAGGAAAGGTCAGTGTCTCATACATATTTGTGTAACAGGCGGGGAAAAATGTCGGCCAGACTGAGACTCCATCCCAGGACCTTCCGCTAACCGGCAGGTGTTTTAACCACTGAGATAGCTTGCCAATATACCTGTACCCAATCCCCGTTACACATGTAACAGTGCATATCATTCATTAATGACAGAGTCCCTCTAGTATGTGTAACAAGAAAATGGAAATTAAACAAGTTAAGGCTTGAAATGATTAATTCCTATTTCATGTTTCAGTCAGGTATCCAGGGTGTGGCCTCTCTCACTTCTTGCCTTCAGACAGTGCACACGTACTTACTCACTAGCAAGGTCACAACAAGAGGTCAAAGTACAGGACCTGTCAAAACTTTCCTCACAAAGATATGTACAGGGTGAGACTAAAATCTTTTCAATCAAAAATAATACTTCATAAATTATTATAATTAAAATTAAAAATAAAATCCATCTAATTCATAACTTTTAAAAAAAAAATTATTCCAGTAGTTTTATTTTCAAAGTGACCATTTTCCTCTGATATCAAAAATGTGTATTGCAGTAAAAATCAGTCTGTGTTGTGTTATTTTTATTCAGATCAGGAAACCAGCTCAGTTGCTCAACGAGTCTCAAATCCAGACACAAAATACTATGAGTATCTCAGAAAGCATGTAAAACCAAAGAAACTTCATGAAATCAAAAGTCTTGGAAAGGTAAACTATTGTCTTATAATTAGACTTTGCTTCAACAATTCAATTATGCAGATTGTGATTCAATATTGTGGTATCATGTAATACTAATGCATTTATCTTCTAATTTCAAAAGCAAGAATTACATATGGGATATTATTTCACTTTGCAAATATTTTACATACATTAAAATTCACTTATTCTTATGTATCATTATTCACAAAATCAAGACAAGATTCGGAATTACGCAACCTACAGATTAGACAAGTTTCACTCTATTATGACGATTTTACCCTTACTTTGGACTTTTAGTAGGGTGTGACTTTCTTGGGGCTACGTAATGACGAATAATAGTAGATTCTCATTGGTTACGAAATTAATACCATCAGGAACTTAAAATTGTGGTTGACAATGATGAGACAACTTATGCCCCACCTCTGTGCCGTGATAGAACTTTTAATCGGCTATTTACTACACCAGTTGACATTCGCCAGCAATTCTTTCATATGCATATTTCAACAGTGAAGGGAAGGTGTGTAAATTTCAGAAGCTAATTAGGCAACCTCGAGAATGCCATGCCGTATTGAAAGTAAAAAATAAGCGAGTAATTCTTCTAAAATTAGGTTCTTCAGATCAGGATATTAAATTCTTTATTGACTTTTATAAATTAAACAGAGACATCACAAGCACTAAAAGTGCAATGATAAATCGTTTCACGGTCTGTGGTTTATTTTTCCACGGTTCAGTTCATGATACGTGAAACTGATATCATGGTTTTGTTAAATCGGTCGGTAATTATCCCAATCATCTGTTTTTGTTCCTTGTTTACAATTTCAAAATGGCTTCCACACGAAACATGAGGTCAATGAAACTGCAGAAACGACAAATTTGTTTCCAGCCTCATATATAATGAGTGGAAGGATGTCATCACTTTCCTAGTGTTAGTGTAATGAGCATTTGATTATTAAAACTTTTGAGTTTAGATTTTATGATGACAAATGTCTGACTTTTAACCCAATATGTCATGTACTGTGATACGTATCATATCGTGAACTGAATACTGTGACACGTTTGGTATCATGGGGTAGGTGTATTGTTGCTCCTCTAACAAGCACCCTCAGGTTACAAACCCAGTCAGAGGCCTTGCAATTTGTGATGTCACCCTTGTTAACAGTCCTGACCATAATTATATATATTATAACCACAACATACAATCAGTGATTTTAATGACTTTATTCCTACAGATTTGGGGCCCGTTTCATCAAAGGTCGTACGCCCAGTCGTAGCGCTACGCCGGTGTAAAGTCGGGACTAGCACGAAGAGTTGCGTTTCATTAGAAAGCGTATCGTTACGCCTGACTAAATTTAAGCCAGAATTTTACGTCTACCCATGGGTAGGCGTAAGTTCGGGCGTAAAGTTTAAATCAAGCAATTTTACTCATTTTAAAACAAGTTAGAGAGTTCTAAAGAAAAAGTACAGTTCTAAGAAGTCTTTTAAATAAAAACAATCTGCATTATTTAATTATACGTATACTATGAAGAGGGGGAGGGGCTGCTACAACCACTTGGGGACGTAGTTGATTGGAGTAATACCATGTTTAATTTTTTAATAATTTTTTTTCTGAGAAGAAAAGATTGTCTTATTAGAGATTTCTTCGACCACATTTCTTACGTATTGACAATGCATTCATACCCATTTGATTATTGTATTGTATGTATAAGTTATTGTAAATCGTCTATACATATACATTGTATTACTATATTTATTTACACCAGCTTGAAAAGTGGGAGGGTATGTAGTAATTGGGGTGTCCGTCCGTCTGCTACGCTTTGGGGTACCCATCTCTTATCCGCATCTCCACTCATACTTTTGAATGAAATTTGATGAGACTTTCACAGTCTAATCATTATACATATTGTCATTGTGCCTTATTTTACTTTTAGATCCGACACATATTTTGGGTTTCCCATAGCAAAACATGGACACTGCCGTTATATTCATATAGGAGGCGGGGTTTATCATTTTTGTGAGGTCTTTGCTCACAGTACCTCTAGTTATATATTCTGTTTCATTCACTAAAAAGCGACCCATTAAAATTGTCTATTTTAAAAGAAAAATTCCCCAAAATATATTTTAAAAAATAATTGATTTCAAAAGCACAGTACTCCTCTTTCTGGTTATTTTCAACATTTAAGAAAAAAAACTTTTCTTGAAACCAAATAGATTTTTTTATCATGTTTGAGGAGTCAATTTCTTATTTACTTCTCGTCCACGTGCGTGAATCTAGAGGGATTCGTAGAGAGGGTCCAAAACCTCCCGAATTTGCAAATTAATGAACGTTAAACGTGTTAAATGTACAGAGTTAGGGTAAAGTAATTATTTGTTCTAGATATCTGGGACAAGTGAAGTCCCCAGCGAATCAAAGACGGAACCCGGGGAGGGTGGTCTCATAGACAATAAAAGATTTTAAATGGGGAAAATATTAAATTTATTACTTTTATTATATCGACGTAAGACGGTGATATTTATACATTGTTATACGCATTAAGTTCAAGATATGAATTATTCCTAAAGATATTTTTTTTCCTCAGAAAAACATTGATGCAGTTCTAAGACATCTTTATTTTTCATGAATTCGTCCAAAAGAGTCAAACTTACATAGTATTAGATAATCTGAGCGCATATATAGCATATATAAAATGAACATATACATGTTTTTGATTTCCCGCATAACTTAATTTTTTATGAAAAAACAAAATAAAGAGTAACGTAACTTTATTTTAAAGACAGAAAACAGACAAGCAGAGAATTTCTTTAAGAATATCATTGTATTAATTTCTCTCTCTCTCTCTCTCTCTCTCCGTACTTGTAAAACGGTAGATTAAATTCAAGCTGCAGATAGTAATTTTTCTATGACAGCATGTACCTAGAGTCTAGTATTTCTGAATTATTTTATGAACCTAAATTTGTGCCATTTATATAATCAATAACAATATTATAGTAAATCATTTGATTGAATTGATAAAAGTTTAAAAGACTTAGAAAGGATTGTTTTACATGTACCTTTAGTAAGTAGTAAACGTGTAAAAATTATTTCTTGATTCAAAATGTACACATATGTAAACCGTTGCATTTTAATACATTATTTTTACTTGCAAGTATACATTTCTTATGAAAATAAAGTTTTAAAATCTTATTCTGTCTCAAACTCAATTATTAGTATTTATCAGTAGAATCAGTATTTATCGAATCATGTAATAGATTATCAAAGGCTAAGTCATTAACCTGTATCAATTTCGGGAAGAGAGGGGGAGGCTGTATTAGGGACCAGGCAAAATTTATCACAATGATGGGACCAGTTCAAAACAAAATTCTGATTTTAGAAAAGTACGTGTCCCATGGCATTCTTTTTTTTCAAATATCGATGAAAGTTTTTTTATTTGTTCATTTTCATACTTTGTAATATTTTCCTTTCAATTGAAGAAGTATCTTGCCGTTTGTATCCCTAGTTTGAGTTTCAAAGATATGACTTTTTTCGAAACAAAAATTAAACATAATGAATATTTCTTTTGTGTAAAGTACTGTAACTCATTGAAAAAAAAGTATGTGTCCCATGTGTACTTAATGCTAAAAATGTTTCTATCCCATGATTTTCTTCCATGAAAAAACTCATTATTCCATGCCTGTTTGTATCGGTCTGATCACTGTGATAAATTTTGCCTGGTCCTTAATTAAAATTCCAAAATAAAAAGTTTAGCTTAATTCTGAAATACATGCACGGTCCTTTTCTTCCTTTCAATTTATAAGACTTTTTAGCTCTTCTGAGCCAAAGGCTCAAAGAGCTAATGCTATGGCCATTTGTGCGGTGTGCGGTGTGCGTTAACTTTTTAGAATATGGGCCATAACTCAAGAACCCCTTGGCCAATCAAAGTCAAATTTGTCACAGGGTATCCTTGGCCCAAGGGCTACCATTTATACTAAATTAAGGGTTGGGACCCTAAAACAAGGGGAGATAATCAGGAAAACAAAACCAAAAGTACTGGTTGCAAAAAAATCTTCTTCTCCAGAACCACCAGGCAGATTTTCACCAAACTTACATACAATGATCAGGATATGTTGAAGATTAAAAATTGTTCAAGGCATGACCCTGGGGCAAAGGGCGTGGTCTCAAGGTCGCTTCAAAGTTGACCTAAATTTACAATTAATGAAAATGTCTATATTTTG
This sequence comes from Saccostrea cuccullata, assembly GCF_032062105.1. Classification (NCBI taxonomy): domain Eukaryota; kingdom Metazoa; phylum Mollusca; class Bivalvia; order Ostreida; family Ostreidae; genus Saccostrea; species Saccostrea cuccullata. Next base: position 24,030 of record NW_026928031.1, on the reverse strand, counting down.
CTTACTATAAGGACTAGGATCATCAAATCTTGTAAGTAGATGCATCTTAGGACTTCACATCATGTTAACTCAAAAGTAGGTCACAGTGACCTACTTTTTTAATTTTGCGGGGATTTGTTTTCAAATTGATTTTAAGGCATATTTAGGACACTTTAAGGCCTATGATCATCAAACTTTGTCAGTTGATGCATCTTGGGTCCTTGAACAACGTCAACTTAAAAGTAGGTCACCGTGACCTACTTTTTGAACTTTATGACTTATTCTTTTTAAAACATTTCATCCCATTATTTCAGACACTGAGAGGGTTAGAATCATCAAATCTTGTAAGTTGCTGCATCTTGGGACCTTAAAACATATTTAAGTAAAAGTAGGTCACTGTGACCTACTTTTAGAATTTTGCAGGCATTTGTTTTCAAATTGTTTAAAAGGCATATTTTGATTACCTTCAGACCAATGATCATCAAACTTGGTCAGCTGATGCGTCTTGGGACTCTGAAAAATGTCGACCAAAATGTAGGTCACTGTGACCTACTTTCGACATTTTATGGCTATATTTCAGTATCTCAGGTATTTATTGGCTTAGAATCATCAAACTTTGTGAGTTGATGCATCTTGGGTTTTCGGAGAGTGACGACCAAAAATTAGGTCACGGTGACCTACTTTCAATATTTTATGGCTATATTTATGTATCTCCAGTACTTATCAGCTTATAATCATCAAACTTTGTCAGTTGATGGCGCAATGCAACGTTGTCAAGGACTTAGTCCTGCGACTAAGCGTATCGTTTACGACTAGACTTACGCCACTTGGTGAAACGCAAATTACGCCAGACTAAATTTTGGCGTAAGTCCCGGAAGTACGCCTAAGTTAAGGCTTAAATCTACGACCTTTGATGAAACGGGCACCTGATCTCAATTTTCTAGGCTTTAAGGTTTCTTGGAGATGCATGTGATTGTGAGCATATTGTGGATGTGGGAGCAGGTCAAGGTCATTTGTCTAGGTTTTTGACCTTCCAGCACGGGTTCAAGGTCACAACAGTAGAAGCTGAAGGATGCCATGCCCCTAAAGCACAGAAATATGACAGGTAAATGGTAAATGTTAATATCATGGTTGAGCCTCTTTCATCTGGAAGAAGGTGTTCCTCAGCAATTTGTTCAATTAAATAAATTAAGCATCCAGATTTCTGGAATTTTCTTCAGAAAGTGCTTGAGTATTCTTAAAACGAAATTTTGTTCCCCATAAATATTGTCCAGATGGTGAGGCCTCTGAGCTAATGAGGTGGTCGGGGATCCTTACTCCTCCTTGTCACCTGATCCTACCTTAAATTCTGAGATCCATTAACAATCACTTTCATATTGTAAATTGTGGCCTAGTATTTAAAGTATAGTCATATATACAGGTTTGTTGTGCAAACTGCTTTCACTATTTAATACCAGTCTTTTATTCTGTTTTCTAACGTTTCATATAAATTATAGGCGATTCTTCATTTATCTTGATTTCTTTTTATGCGCCCGGATCGAAAGATCTGAGGCGTATATTGTTTTTGTCCTGTCTGTCTGTCTGTTTGTCTGCAAACTTTAACCTTCGCCATAACTTTTGAACCATGAACGGTTGAGACTTCATATTTGGTATGCCCACTCCGCCAATAAAGCTCTTTCAAATGACACCAAGGCCAATGACCTTATGACCTTGACTGTGACCTAGATGCTAAAAATAGGGATTTTTTGCAAACTTTAACCTTTGTCATAGCTTTTGAACCATAAAAGATAGAGACTTCATATTTAGTATACATACAACACTTACTAAGCTTTTTCAAAAGACACCATAGTCAATGACCATGTGACCTTGACTGTGACCTATAAGCTTAATATAGCTCTTTTGATGGCAAACTTTAACCTTTGCAATAACTTTTGAACGAAGAAAGACAGAGACTTTGTATTTGGCATGCATACTTCACTAATGAAGCCCTTTCACACGACACCAATGTCAATGACCTTGTGACCGTGACTGTATCTTATATGCTAAAAATAGCTTTTTTGAACCTTCACCATAACTTTTGAACCATGACAGATTGAGACTTCATATTTGGTATGCATACTTCACTAATCAAGATCTTTCAAATGACTCCAAGATAAATGACCTTGTGACCTTGACTGTGACCTTTATGCTAAAAATATGTTTTTTAACTTTATTGCCGCCAGGCGCATAGTGTTTCACAAACACATCTTGTTTTTCTGTTAAGAATTTTAATGATTGTCTAATTTTTTCATGATAGTGAAGTCTTTATTATATTATAATAAATAAAGTAATTATTACTTTATTTTTCCCTAGAGATGCTCACAGACAGATCTCAAAGGTAAGCACTTTTTTTTATGTCTGATTTCAGAAGTTTCATACATCCAACATGTCCAAATACAGGTAAACTTCGGTATCTCGACATCGGATATGTCGACAACCTGGGATATGTCGACGTCTGTGCATGGCCCCGGCATTATTTACTATATAAATGATTTGCAATGATTTACTGTATATTGACTCAAAGTTTGGCTTTTCTGATCTACCTCTTTGATTATACCATGTAAAGCATGGCTTAAAAAATAGATTAATTAATTTTATTAAACTTTTCCTGTACTCACACTTGTTTCAATGGGAAACACTCTTTACTCCTAAAATTCCCTGTGATGTGGATATAAGCAAACCATTGCAATCTGAAAGTCAAATCTGAAAGTGTATAAGATTTGCTTTCTATTCATCATGCTTTCATCAGGTGTATCATATTTGTTATATGTGCCTCTATTTGAGACTATTAAAAATTGGTTATTATTCTTATTTATCTATTATACCTTATATGTGTCAAAAAATTTGAATCGTAATTGGTTATGCAGGGTAAAGGTCACACTGAGACTGAAAGTGAGACTGATCTTCCTTGTCATGTGACCTGTTACATCACAGCAGACACAACACAGGGGAAGTTCCTAGACATTATACAGGAGTCCTTCAACAGGTCTAAGGTTGGCAGCTATTGTAAAGCGGAAGGTGACGAAGGGTTTACAAGAGAGACTACACAACATGGACTTACTAGTGGTTCAAAGATAGACGTGATACAATCTGCATCATTAGATGACCAAAAACATTTTAAAAGTTGTGGTAGGGAATCTAATAAAAAACCCAAACTGACAAGCACTGATATTAAATGTGATAATCAAGAGAAAGATTTGACTTCTCCTGAAAGTGTTCAGAGTAAAAGTAATTCTTGTGGGCATATTCCAAGCAGCAGTCAATTGTTTTTTTCAAACAATTTCTGTGATAACTGTAAAAAATATTCATCTTCTAAAGAGATTAGCATATGTGATAGTGATATAAAGACACGACTGGAGACTGGAGAAAATTCTGGATTTATGTGTGATAGTAAATCTGCTGAATGCACTGATAGCCTAGACATGCCAGGATCAGATGATCAGATATACCAGACTGAGGAAGGTGATTCTTTAAATGGAGAACTCCATGGGAAGACCCCTCCAGCTAGACAGCAGTTTCTCCTGACTGGACTGCATGCCTGCGGAGATCTAACTCCCACAATGCTCAGAGTGTTCACTTCCTGTCCAGACATAGTGGGACTGGCGTCTGTCGGCTGCTGTTATATGAAATTGTCTACTTCACTGTAAGTAATGGTAATGTGTTAAGATTTCATTCCTACATTTCTTTAATTTTTGATTGGAGTAATATGATTTGGAGCTTATATATTTTTTTCTCAGTCGGAGAGAAGAATCAGTGAAAATTGATGAAGTTAAAAGTTTGAATACCCTGTTACATGTACAAGTGAATTATATTCACATTAAACGATTACAAAAGTGTTTTTTTTTTAAATATTTACTTTGTAAACGAAGTTATTTGAATTGATTTTTTCTGACTTTGCTTTTTAGGAACAGTAAATCAGACCATGTGGGGTACCCCATGAGTGATTTTGTAACCAGGTTACCACACTCGGTTCTTAGTTATGAAGCCCGAGAGATGGCCTGTCATTTTGCAGATTCCTACATCCAAAGATTGAAAGGTAAATTGACAAAATTCAAGTACACTGTATGTGCAGCACTGTTAAGGCCTACTATGAGAAATCAACAGAAAATAGATGAGCAAAAAAGGGGAATTTTTTTAAAACTGAATTTATTTTAATTAAGCTGTTTTATTATCACAGAACTTAAATACTTATGGAAAAAGCATAGTATAACCCACTCTGCACTGTATGAAGTTTGTTCCCATAGATGGACAGTGACGTGATGAATGCATAGTTTGTGTACTGAATGTAGGTCATTAACAAATTTCAATATCGCAAGGGCATACCCTATTTGAAATTAAAAATTCAAGCTATTAATTCCATCTGCATGCTTTGTAGTTTCTGAAAAGTGCTGCTGCTTTGAATAGAATTCGTGTTTTAATAGTCAAATTTTCAGGTAAATAAGCCAGTGTTGAAATATGTTTGACTTTTACCAAATATTTCGTGTACTTATAAAATCACGCCCTCGATTTAAAGAAAGCAGCAGCACTTTTCAAGTTAAGGAAAATATCTTTTATCTAAATTCAAAAAATAGTTGAGATCTATGCAGTGTATGCCCTTGCGAAAGTACGATTTTATGAGGTATCTCGATGTAAAATATACCTAACCTGTACATAAAAACACGACATAATTAATAAAATACATTCTCTTGATAGTTAATGAATAATCGCACTAAACAAAGGATATACATTGGTATTAATTGACTATTTAAAACCTAGGAGTGCAACGATACGGCTACCCCACGATACGATACGTATCACGGTATTCAGTTCACGGTATGATACGTATCACGATACATGACATATTGGGTTAAAAAGTCAGACGTTTGTTATCATATACTTTAAACTCAAAAGTTTTATAAAATGCTTACTACACTAATACTAGGAAAGTGGTATCATCCTTCGACCCGTTAAATATGAGACTGGAAACAAGTTTATTTGTCATTTCTGCAGTTTCATTGACCTCATGTTTCGCGCAGAAGCCATTTTGAAAATGTAAATGACGAACCAAAATGGACGATTCGGATAATTACGGACCAATTGAACCGAACCGTAATATCAGTTTCCTGTATCGTGAACCAAACGTGGAAAAATAAACCGCGGTATACCGTCATTCGGTTTATCGTTGCACTCTTATTAAAACCTGTAAATACTATTCTGTTTAATAATAAAGCCCATTTCTCATTGTTAAAAAATTCCCCAATCTGCCTCTCAAAGCACATGAAATATGTCATTTTTACCAAAATGACGTCATGTTTACAAGTTCATCGCGATCAGTGCTTTGTTTATAACCAGCTACATGGGATTTACTGTAAATGTATTATATTTGGCGTGTACGATATTTGGCGGAAATTGAATTTTCAAAAAGTTGGCGTAGATTTGATTTAGCGCTTTTTGAATGTGCGTTACATAAACCTTTATACACACAGCATTTAGCGATGTACTTGATTTAGCGGAGACTGCTTTCCGCGAAAGGCGCTAAAAAGAATACACAGCCAAATGTAATACGTTTACAGTAACTAGCAAGTTTTTTTAATGCCTTGATAAGTTTTAATGTTGTTTATTATGCTTATACAGTTAAAAGTTGCAAACTATTTCATTTTCAAGTATTATGAGAAATACATAAAAGTAATATTTTTGTGTGACGTCACAGTAAACTTTTCCGGTATAAATTAGGCCCGCCCCCTTTTTCAAGCCTTAGCAATGCTGTGTGGAGGCAGTAGTCAGTAATTTAAAGCCATCACAACTATTTTTTGAGTAACGTTTCACAGATAGCTTCAATGGCACAGTGTTGGCAAATGTATTGATAATGCAAATAGTTGCTTTACAGTAATTTCTCCCCATATTTACCTAACGTGATGATTCAATTTTATTTTTTACCCAATGTTCTCATAGAAAAGTATCACTAGTTTTTTTAATGGGTCTTGTTCATCCCCAGGCCTATGTCAATTTTTTTTTTATTATTCCCTTAGATAACCCACCCTCTCTCAAGCTACACTGTTACAGAGCTGCCTTACAGTGGATAATTCTACATATAAAACCTGATTTTGTAACTGGGGCACAGAAATTTACCATTAGAAAAGCTGAAAAACTGACATTCAAGCAGTAAGTGTAAATTCAAATACCTGTACCGATCAGAATATTTAATTGTTAATCCTTTTTAGAAATAAAAACCAAATGAATTTTTTATTCTTACAGATATGTAAGCCTTGGGTTACAGAGGCTTGGTTTGAACTGTGAAGTGTCAGAGGAATTTCTGGCTGGAGCCACAGAGCTCCTACGTGAGTGGAGACAAGTGGTGACCTTCTACAGTCTCCGTCTGAGTCTGAGTCCAGTGGTGGAGACCCTGCTGTTACTGGACAGACAGGTGTACTTATATGAACAAGGTCAGTACCTATACAGACAGAGAGACAGACAAATAGACAGACAGGTGTACTTATATGAACAAGGTCAGTGTCTATACAGACAAGAGAGAC
>NW_026928031.1:0-12500 GCF_032062105.1 Saccostrea cuccullata | reverse complement strand
TTAAGGAATGAGAATAAGGATTATCAAAAAATAATATGGTTATAACTGGTGAAAAAGTCCATGTTTTCCTGTGGCCGGGAAACCCAAAATATGTGTCAGATCAAAAAGTAAAATAGGAGGTGCACAATGGCAATATGTAATAAAGATTCTGTGAAAGTTTCATTAAATTTCATTCAGTGGTATGAGAGGAGTTGCGGATAAGAGATGGGTACCCCAAAGCGTAACAGACGGACGGACGGACGGACGGACGGAATTAACGATTACTATATACCCTCCCGCTTTTCAAGCGGGGGGTATAAAAATAAGCAATAAACAAAACAATATGTATATCCTTGATTGTGCCGTTATAATTGTCACTTGTATTGTTTTTATTCATCTTACTGTTTTAAAGGATTAAGACGTTTTATTTACTTTAAATGGATAATCAAAAACCCCCTTTGAGGAAATTTTCACAAAAATTTTGAATACGGATTTGGTGCTACATTTGAAAACAAAATTGAACTGTACTTTTACAGAAAATTGAATTAACACTTTTGTAACAGAAAATAAATTAAATTAAAATGCCTTTGCTTGTAATATTCGCCTTAAAGCGTTTTAGGTCTTCTCACTCTCTATATTAAAAACTAGAACGTGACGTTTACTTTACATAAGAAATAAACAGATGACAAAGAAGATACATGATATCTAGTTTATATAGCTTGCATGATCATGAAATTTAAAGTATGTTAAAAAGAAATCTAAGGAACATACTGTGACAAATTCTTTGCCTTTAATTTGAAACTGTCCTTATTTTTCTCATTTTACAAAAAATTTCCTCTTTCGATTATGCCCCGTGGGGATCCGGGTTAGAGTAGGTCCTCAGTACCCCCTTGTTTGTCGTAAAAGGCGACTAAATGGGGCGGTCTTTCGGATGAGACCGTGTAAACCGAGGCCCCGTGTCACAGCAGGTGTGGCACGATAAAGATCCCTCCCTGCTCAAAGGCCCTAAGTGCCGAGCATAGGCCTAAATTTGCAGCCCTTCACCGGCAATGGTGACGTCTCCAAATCAGTGAAATATTCTGGAGAGGGACGTTAAACAGTATACAATCAATCAATCAATCCTCTTTCGATTGTAATCTAAGCTGTTTTCATACTTAAAAGCAGACACAAAAATAGTGCACTTGCACCATAAAAGGTACCCTGTTTAGGTGCCTTATTTCAAAACACATTCTTAAATATTATCTATTCATTTAAAAGGAATAAACGTTATAAAACTCTTGTTCTCCTTCCTATTCTTCGAGATTTTTTTGTCACAAAATAATGCTATTAGCATGTAAAATTTCACTCTCTGTTATTCAATTTGCTTTTTAAATCAATCTCGAACTACATGAGAATTTAGAAAATCAAAATTAGCCGATAATAATGATGTTAATTTTCTTTTTACATTTTTAAAGATTGTTTTGTATTCATGTATAATGTTAATTTTGATTTTGTATTTGACCTCCTCCTAGTCATGGGATAAATAAATTCAATTGGACAATCAGACGTAACTTTGCCAACCTGTGCAATTAAACGGCCTCTTTTTCTTTCAAGAGACAAATAATTCAATTTTCTTTGTGATTTAAAACCCTCTACCCGCCCCAAGATTATGCTGCATTCAAATAGTAAAATGCACTACATATTAGTTCATACATGGAAAGAAATGTTTTTTTGGTGTTTTTAATGACTAATGGGTGTGTAGAACACATATAAACCTGTCTATTTCAAATGCACTGAGGCTTCATAACAAATACGCCAATAAGCACTTTTTAAAAATTAATTACGACAAATTAAAATATACAATATTTTTTTTGATAATACAAATTGTTGGGAAATAAAACATTCTTTATTATAACAACAATAATTTGAATTCTACAATTAACATTCCGCATTTTTTTTTTTTTTTTGATATTTATTAATTTCATAGAATTTGATAATATAATATAATATAATAAATTTTATGAATATAATAGAATTTCTTATTAAAAAAGAAACCAAACCTAACACTCATAAAAATCTAAAAATAATCATTAATATAAAACTTAAATGCTCAAAAGATATTGAAGATATTTCAAAATTTGTTCATTTTAACTGAAAAAATGGCACTTTTTCTACTCTAAGTACATCATTTTCCTTGTATTGATTTGATTGATTTGCAAATAGTAAAACATTATTTATTGATATCCATGTAATATGTAGGTAACGAAGAGTTTTCAACTTAAAAGTCCATTCAAACAATATTAATTAATACAAATCAGGAGCAGACCAAACAAAGATCTCTAATAGGTTATCAATGACAATGACAATGATTTATTCTATTAAATGTACAAACATACGTAGTAGAGATGAGGTAAGAAAAGATACAAACACATAAAAAAAGAATATAATACATGTAGAATAAACAGTACAAAATATCAGAAGTGGGATCAAGTAAGCGACCGGTCACTGGTCACACCTGCCGTCTGTTTTGTTGTTTTTTTTTTTGTCATGGTCGCGTATATAAACGAAAAAATTCCTTAAACAAATCAATGTAAATAATGACCTAACAATTAGTATGATAAACGCCTATCAGCATTTGATTAATTGAATGATTTAGACTGTATTTGCTGACAAGATCGTTGTATCCGTTATAGAACATACAAAATAATGACTTTACACGAGACTGTTCATTTTCTTTTATCATAAATACAAATGTTCGTTGTTGTTCTGTAACTCTTTTGTTGAAGTTATAAACAACAGGAATTAAAGTTCTCAAATACAATTCTGACTTGTTTATATCACATCTGTATTGGTCGTCTTAGAAGGATAATTCACGGCTTTTTAAGGCCGATTGTGTAAGTTGTCGGTCCGGAAGTATCGTTGCATTTCATTATGTTCTCTAATTCCTGTAATGGTTGGACAGTGCTATTATGTTTGGAATTTATCATTGAGTCAAATGCTGACTGACGTTTTTCATACCAATTGTTAGTCCATTATTTATACACTTGATTGACGACGGATTTTTTCCTTTCTTTCCCGATCATGACAAGGAGCGCACTGCGGGTGTGACCGGTCGGCAGGGGATGCTCACTCCTCCATTGAACCTGATCCCAACTCTGATGTTTCGGAGGTCCGTGTTTGCTCTGCTCTTTTTTGTTATATTTCATGGACTTTTGATCTTGAGTACTGTTCGTTACCTCCATATCTTTCATATAAAAGTTAAAAGGTATTTATGAACACTGATCTTTCTTTAAGAAATCTACGAACATTACAAAGACAGCATAAAGCAGGGACTCCTTGAAATTCCAGGGGCGGAATCAGGTGCTTAGACGGAATAAGCATCCCTTGTAAAACCAAACACTCCAATCTGTGAATTGAAGAGGTAGACGTACATGTAAACTTCAGTATCAAATCAATAGAAATTTCTTGGAGGAACATACTTAACAGTCATATTGCGGAAAGAGAAGCGTAAGTAGGGGAAGTAGAAAGCATCCGAAGGTAAGCACTTTGTAAGAATGTCCTAACTGTCCGCTTGTCTGGTCATCCGTGCGATTAGCTGAAAAATAAAAAAAATATTTTCTACACTTCTGATTTTAAACGAGATAACATTTGAAGGATTATATATTATGTTTATTAAAAGTGAGATAAAATTTGAAGGTTAATAAAAATTATGTTTATTAAAAAAAATCAAATTTAAAGTCATGAACAGATTTAGTGTGTAGAGCTGATTAATTAAAAGATAAAACAAATGAATCTAAAGTCAGAATATCTAGCTTCGAGTTTGAAAATTTCTGCAATTTTTATCTCTCTTATTCCTATATTCTTAAGATATTTTTTCTTAATAAAATATGTTACTTAATCAAATTGATTATTTATATGACTGATTATGGTCATACGTGTCTTATCTTTATTTTCTGATCATAAATCATAAATATAGGGTCAAAGTTCTTGTTTCACTCGTCAGATTTCATGTCGACTTGTCAGATGTTTTTATTGACTTTTAACCCAACACTTTACCCGGACACCTGATATCACCTCTGATTTAATGGAGGTTTGTATTTGCCCTGTTTCTGAATTGTATTCTTCAAATAGACTTTGATCTTGAATACCATTCCTTATCTCCATATTTCAAATCAATAAGTAGTAAATGTCATTGTCAATTCATACCATCTTATCTATTTGACATTTTTTGCGTAGAATGGATGTAATATTATTGTTCATCTGTATAGTCCAGGTGTACAGATTTTAATATTGCTTACATTTAATGTTCATGTTCATGTTTACAGATTTTTATATTGTAAACATATAATGTTTACAAATACAAACATTTTAAAGATGTAATTGTCATATACATGTTAACAGATATTTACCTTGGTTACACACCTTTTTATATGTAATGTTCATCTTAACTTATTACATTGTTTACAGTGTAACATGTTTTTTTCTTGTTTACCTGTAATGTTCGTATATACAGATATATATCTTATTTACACACTAGTAGATTGTTTACAGATAAATGCATGTACCATGTTTACATGTAATGTTGCTATTTACAGATATTTATCTTACTTGTATTTACAAACATGTACTAGTAGATTGTTTACAGATACATACCTGTACCATGTTTACATGTAAAGTTCGTATATACAGATATATATCTTATTTACATGCTTGTAGATTATTTAAAGATACTAGAACATGCATGTATCATGTTTACATGTAATGTTGGTATTTACAGGTATTTATCTTATCTACATACCAGTAGATTGTTCACAGATACAAACATATACCATATTAACATGTTATGTATTTACAGATATTTACCTTGTTTACATGTGATGTTGATGTTTACAAACTTTCCATCCATCTCACATTGTATCTCCTGCCCATACACGTATGGTAGAATTAACTGAGCACCATTAGGAAGACCTGAAAAGTTACAAATCACAATCTTTTAGTATTAAAGGAAAAAAAATATCTTAAAACATGCATTTTATACTATCCTTTCTCTGCTTTGGTCATAACTATTGTAATATTCATCTTTACGCTTTTAAAATAAATCAAGATGTGTCTGTGAAACACTAAGCACCCGGCGGCAACAAAGTTCCAAAAATATTTTAGTATACAGGTCAGAGTCAAGGTCACAATGTCATTGTCCTTGGTGTCCTATGAAAAAAAAAAAATTATTGGAGTATGCATACCGAATATAAAGTCTCTATCTCCTATGGTTCAAAAGTTAAGGCAAAAGTTCGAAAAAGCTATCTTAGCATGAAGGTCACAGTCAAGGTCACGAGATCATTTACCTTTGAGTCATTTGAAAGAGCTTAATCAGTGAAGTATGCATATACCAAATATATAGTCTTCATCTTTCATCGTTCAAGGTTATGGCGAAGGTTAAAGTTGACTACAGACAGACAAACAAACAGCTAAACAGACAGACAGGACAAAACAATATACCCTTGTGATCTATCGATCCGGGCGCATAATAAAAACATGTATTATCTGGCTAAAATAAATTTATGAGAATTAAATATAAATAATGGATACCCATGGTTTAGTTTATTAATGATAAGGCTTTGATATAAATACTGGTTACCTTTGGTTGAATGTGTTATTTATATGACTTTGATATAGATACTGGTGACATGTGCTTGACTCTGTTATTAGTCCCCTACCGGTGAAACTGGATAGATAGATATATAGATAGATACTTAGATATTTATTTGGTATACTACATATACGTTGTTACAATGTATTATTGACAATATAATTTTATGATAAAAGTTTTCACTAAACAATAGAATTAAGATAAAATATCGTCAAAAAATTTGTTTTCGAAAAACATATATATATATATATATATATATATATATATATATATATATATATATATATATATATATATATATATATATATATATATATATATATGATATGATCACATTACATTTGTATACCAAGGATAACCTATGAAAGCCAATGGGTTATTTCCAATGGGGTCCTTATACTCATACATATATATTGGATGTTAAATAAATAAAACAGAAAATTATATATACTGAGGGGATTATAGGTTTCTTTTGAATCTCTCTGTCCGTCTGCCTGTCTGTATGTCTGTTTGTCCTTTGTCTGTTAGTCTGTCTTTTTTAGATTATTTTTAACGCTTGCATGCAGATATTTATATTAGCTGATTCTTGGAATGTAAGTGCAGTTTGATGAATTAAAGTTTGAATTTGGTTCCGTGTCATTGATCTCTGACGGAATGACATTGTATTTATCCCATTTAAAAAAAATTGGATCACGATCGGGTTTCTGATGCAATAAATAAATGTTCCATACGAGCTTGTATTATATAGAGAAAGGGGAACTCGGTAGGGGACATGCATTGACCGTTTCACGGTAACTGCGGTACTGCTCTTTGCAGGGCAAAATGTGGTGAAATATGACGTAAAAGTAAATGTGAAATATACGTCATTTAATTATCTCTTAACAAAAACTTCGCCAAGTGTTATTATTTTGCCCTGAAAAAGTGTAGTACTGCAGTTACCGTGAAGGGGCTTTTTACTTATACAACACTCTCAGAATGCTTGTTCATAAGACTTTGATATAAATACTTGTATTCTTTGGCATACTCTCTTACATTTTTGTGATTTTTCCTGCCTCTTGCACGTTACCAGCATGTTTCCGGTTGTTAAGTTTTTTATCGTCATTCCATGTTTAGATAAATTGTAGGAGTTGTGTTCACAGGTTATCTGCGCATGCGTTCTGTTGCATTCGACAGTGTGTTGAAATTCAGATACTAAAACAATAGAATAATACTCTTTTACAACAAATATTCTTCAATGAAAAAAAAATGCAAACAATTAATTCAATCAAATAAATAACAAAATAAGAGGATGGTTCAGTTCAAATAACTTAACCTGTATTCAACATGTTCCACGTCACTTTTAAGAGAAACAGAATTTCATTTTAATACCAGAGACCCTTTTTTAAAAATGTACACAAAATGATCAGAGGTCTTTTTCTCCCCGCATACAAATCTCAAGAGCCCTTTCTTTGATGTTTACATGGAAAACATTTGATAGCAGCATTAACGATAGGTGTTGTATTAGTGGATATAAAATAATGATACTGTATAAACTGGAAAATTCCTTTCAGACAAAAAAACCAAACTGTTTTTGTCGTAGTTTGTGTTTCACTCGTCAGCTTTTATGTCGACTTGTCAGATCTTTTTACTGACTTTTAACGCAACCCTTTATCAAGGCACCTGATATCACCTCTGATTTATTGGAGGTTTGTGCTTGCCCTGTGTTTTCTCTGTTTCAAATTTGTATGATTTGTATGAATTCTTCAAATAGACTTTGATCTTGAATATCATTCCTTATCTCCATATTTAATTTGATAAATCAATAAACAGTAAATGTCCTTGTTTATTCATAACATCTAGTTGACATTATTTTGCGTAGAATGCATGTAATATTATTGTTCACCTGTATAGTCCAGGTTTAAAGACGTTTACATGTTTTACATGTAATGTTCATGTTTACAGTTTTTTACATTGTTTACATTTAATAATTACAAATACAAAATTATTAAGGCTGTAATGGTCATGTTTATATTTATATACCCTCTTTACCTGAAATCTTCATGTTTACAGATATTTACATGACTTTTTGTATTTCCTTTATTGGTAACATAAAATGATAAAAAAAACCATACCTACCGTTTTGAATGTAATGTTCGTGTTTACTCATTACATTGTTTTCTTAAATTCATATTTAACAGATATTATTATTGTTTACCTGCAATATTCATATTTACAGATATTTATCTTATTAACATACTAGTAGATTGTTTACAGATATATACATGTGCCATGCTAATATATAATGTTCGTATTTACAGATATTTATATATCTTATTTACATACTCGTAGATTGTTTACAGATACATACATGTACCATATTAACATATAATGTTCGTATTTACACATATTTATCTTATTTACATACTAGTAGATTGTTTACAGATACATACATGTAACATTTTAAAATGTAATTTTCGTATTTAAAGATATTTATCTTAACTTCATACTAGTAGATTGTTTATAGATACATACATGTACCATGTTAACATGTTATGTCGGTATTTACAGATAATTATCTTATTTAGATACTAGTAGATATTTTACAGATTCATAAATGTACCATGTTTACATGTAATGTTTGTATTTACAGATATTTATCTTATTTACATATACTAGTAGATTGTTTACAAATACATACATGTAACATGTTAAAATGTATTGTTCGTATTTAAAGATATTTATCTTATCTACATACTAGTAGATTGATTATAGATATATACACGTACCATGTTAACATGTAATGTTGGTATTTACAGATATTTATCTTATTTACATACTAGTAGATTTTTTTACAGATACATACATGTACCATGTTTACCTGTAATGGCCATGTTTATGGATATTTACCTTGGTTACATGTAATGTTGATGTTTATAAATTGTCCATCCATCTCACATTGTATCTCCTGCCCATACACGTATGGTAGAATTAACTGAGCCCCATTAGGGAGACCTGAAAAGTAACAAGTCACAATGTTTTAGTATTTCAGAAAAAAATATTGTGAAAAACTCGCATTTTAGACTATCCTTTCTCTGCTTTAGTCATAACTGTTGTTATATTCATCTTTACGATTTCAAAATAAAAATAAATACATGTATTATCGGGCTAAAATAAATTTATGAGAATTAAATATAAATAATGGGTACCTGTGGCTGAGTTTGTTATTTATACGACTTTGATATAAATACTAGTGACCTGTGGCTGACTGTGTTAATTATAAGACTTTGATATAGATACTGGTGACATGTGCTTGACTCTGTTATTAGTCCCATACCGCTAAAACTGAAGGGGATTATAAGTTTCTTCTGAGTCTTTCCGTCTGTTCGTTAGTCCGCTTGTCTGCCTGTCTACTTGGTTTCTTTTTTTGACGCTTGCAGGTATTTAGACGATTTTTTGGTGTGTTAGCGCATCTTGATGAGTTAAAATTCAAGTTTGAATTTGGTTCTGTGTCATTGACCTCTGACGGAATGACAAGACAATTTTGATTTATCTTAATAAAGGTTTGAAGTACGATCGGGTTGTGATGCAATGAATTAATGTTCCATACGAGCTTGTATTATATAGAGAAAAAGGGGAACCCGATAGGGGACATACATTGCTTATGCAATACTCTCAGAATGCGTGTTCATTGGACTTTGATATAAATACTTGTAACCTTTGGCATACTCTCTCATACATTTTTGTGATTTTTGCTGCCTCCAGCACGTCCCCAGTATGTTTCCAGTTGTTAAGTTTTTTATCGTCATTCCATGTTTAGATAAATTGTAGGAGTTGTGTTCACACATTATCTGCGCATGTGTTCTGTTGCATTCGACAGTGTGTTGAAATTCAGATACTAAAACAATAGAATAATACTCTTTTACAACAAATATTCTTCAACTTATCAAAAATGCAAACAAATCAATCCAATGAATAACAAAATAAGAGGGTGGTGGGAAAATTAATTCAAATAACTTAACCTGATTTCCACATCAATTTTAAGAGAAACAAAATGTCATTGTTATACGAGAGACCCTTTCTTTAAAATGTACACAAAATGACCAGAGGTCTTTTTCTCCCCGCATACAAATCTCAAGAGCCCTTTCTTTGACGTTTACATAGAAAACATTTGATAGCAGCATTAACGATAGGTGTTGTATGTTGCAACCACTATTGAAATAACGACCACTATTGATATAATTATATCAATAGTGGGTGAGAGTGCATTTCAATAGCAAACATAGTTAGTAACCACTATTGAAATACGACCACTATTGAAATAATTATATCAATAGTGGTTGAGAATGCATTTCAATAACAAATATACCGGTAGTTAGTAACTATGTTTGCTATTGGAATGCACTCTCAACCACTATTGATATAATTATTTCAATAGTGGCTGTATTTCAAAAGTGGTTACTAACTATGTTTGGTATTGAAATGCACCCTCAACCACTATTGATATAATTATTTCAATAGTGGTCGTATTTCAATAGTGGTTACTAACTATGTTTGCTATTGGAATGCATTCTCAACCACTATTGATATAATTATTTCAATAGTGGTCGTATTTTAATAGTAGTTACTAACTATGTTTGCTATTGAAATGCACTCTCAACCACTATTGATATAATTATTTCAATAGTGGTCGTTATTTCAATAGTGGTCGTTATTTCAATAGTGGTTGCAACAGAGCAGCGGTAAAGAAAATAAAAGAGAGAACGATTTACGATTTTATTTACAATGTAATACTTACTGCATGGTACCATGTATAATTCATATTCAAAGACACTTCCATTTGAGCATGTGACGCTTACTTCCAAAACGTTGTCGATGTGTGATTTATAGTCCATAGGGAAGACAACATTAAGGAGGTTGTCTTTCCCGCTGAATTGTCCACCGTTTACACATTTTCTGTTTTCACAGTGTGTGATCTCGTTTCCTCCTCTGATTTTAGCTCTAGCTCCACTGAATTCACAGGTGACATTGATGCTTACATTTAACATCTGGCCATCACATACTCCTCGTTTGAGTTCTTCTTGATTCAGAAAAAAGGATAAGCTTCCTCCAACTAAAGAAATCGTACATAATTATAATTTACATCAAGTATTTTTAAATGAATAATTGCGTGCGTGAAATGAAAAAAAAATGTCAACAACCAATATAAAAAAGTATTTTAAAAAGTCAATTCCTGAATGACAGACCATCCTCGTTAAATTGAACTCGATTGAACCAAAATTGTCGACATACGAAGGGAATCGAGATATTGAGGTTATACGAGGGATAGAGATTAGGTGGTAAAAATTTCCGAATAACATCAACATTGTCATTGTGTCAAAGCCAAAAAAGTGTATTTATGTATTACAGGCATCATTGCCTACATTTAAATCTGTTTAGCAGCAGGAAATACTATTCATATAGGAGCATAAAGATTGATTACAAATTGAACGGATTATGTTTTAAAAGATTTTTAACAGTGAAATACTATTAGTTATCCAGGTTCAATCAAGGGTGTACGGGGATTTACCCCGGGTTTTATTCCATACACCCTGAGGCCGAAGGCCGAAGGGGTGTATGGAATAAAACCCGGGGTAAATCCCCGTACACCCTTGATTGGACCTGGATAACGAATTTATTTCCTTTGAGGCCGAAGGCCGAAGGGTGTATGGAATAAAACCCGGGGTAAATCCCCGTACACCCTTGATTGGACCTGGATAACGAATTTATTTCCTTTGTACCCATCGAAATGCTTTGTTATCATCAGAATGTGTCCCAATCTAGCGATTAGATAACTACGTACTACAATGCATCGTGACGTCATGTTATTTGGTTTTTATCATAGAGAATGTATGCATTGTGACGTCACGTTTTATTTACACCCGGCTCAAGTCGGGTGCACGGATATTTACACCCGACTTTGTAACCAATCAAAGCTCGTGTTACAAGCTAGTTAGGAAATAATAGTATTTATTCATTGAATAAAAATGATATTCTGTTACAGTGTGAAAGGTTTCCAGATGATATCATTTCACAGTGTGAAAAATATCAGAAGCGCGGTGAAACTCTGGATTTTCCTTCCAATAACAAAGAATCTTGTAAAAGATACTCCTTCTTCCTTTACAAAATAAAAAAAAAAATTCTGACACATGGAATAAAACCTCCAAAAGATCCCCCATATATGTTGTTGAAATCCTTGTTAACAACGTTTTCAATTACACAACACTTAGCTATAATGTCTCAACCGCTCGACAATGACGTCATGTAGCCTTGAATTCCATTATAAAATCAAGGAAAATGGAAAATTAAAGAAAATATAGTAAACAGAAAATTCAATTTTTCCAATCGTGAAACTATAAAAAAAAATCCTGTACCACTTGTGATTTAAATTCCATATCCAACTACAAAACATATTGAATATCCTCTATATCTGCAATGTTCTGTCGTAGACAGACACTTATTTAATCAAAGAATTTTACTTACATGGACACTGTAATGACACAGGAATACTGTATAGATTATCAAATCTTTGGAATAATCAAGACTTTCTTAGATTTTGTGATTTTCTTTTCAGATGATAACAGCAAATTATCGGCACACTAATAACATGAGCAGTTACAATGAGTATGACAAAATTGACGACTATAAATTTATGTCATTTAAGTATATAACAAATAACGACTAAAACTACCTTGTACATGTTGTAGTGTTAAAAATAAAATACACTGACGAATTATCCAGCTGTCTGCATAAATAATCTGCATGATACATATGGCACACTGAATATGTCTCCTTGTCAAAGTCTTCTTAATTCGGTATTGCTATGATAAAAAAAAAGAATTAAAAAACTTTAAATGGCCCGTTTCTTTATACACTGTCA